>NW_027194573.1:0-50548 GCF_032444005.1 Ranitomeya imitator
AATAGAGCCACATGCTAACCGGTTTGCCACATGATGTAGGCCTATGGACTGACACACAGAACCACACCCAAAAATGTTAACCAGTCATCGTTCTCACAACACTGAGGACCAGTCATTCGAAATGACTTCTCCATGCATTTTATGCATTGGTAAAAGCACTATGATGAAAAGTGTGATATGTTTTCAGGTATCTCCTATACTAATAGAGCCACATGCTAACCGGTTTGCCACATGATGTAGGCCTATGGACTGAACAAGAAACCACCAAAAATTTAACCAGTCATCGTTCTCACAACACTGAGGACCAGTCATTCGAAATGACTTCTCCATGCATTTTATGCATTGGTAAAAGCACTATGATGAAAAGTGTGATATGTTTTCAGGTATCTCCTATACTAATAGAGCCACATGCTCACCGGTTTGCCACATGATGTAGGCCTATGGACTGAACAAGAAACCACCAAAAATTTTAACCAGTCATCGTTCTCACAACACTGAGGACCAGTCATTCGAAATGACTTCTCCATGCATTTTATGCATTGGTAAAAGCACTATGATGAAAAATGTGATATGTTTTCAGGTATCTCCTATACTAATAGAGCCACATGCTCACGGTTTTGCCACATGATGTAGGCCTATGGACTGAACAAGAAACCACCAAAAATTTTAACCAGTCATCGTTCTCACAACACTGAGGACCAGTCATTCGAAATGACTTCTCCATGCATTTTATGCATTGGTAAAAGCACTATGATGAAAAGTGTGATATGTTTTCAGGTATCTCCTATACTAATAGAGCCACATGCTCACCGGTTTGCCACATGATGTAGGCCTATGGACTGAACAAGAAACCACCAAAAATTTTAACCAGTCATCGTTCTCACAACACTGAGGACCAGTCATTCGAAATGACTTCTCCATGCATTTTATGCATTGGTAAAAGCACTATGATGAAAAGTGTGATATGTTTTCAGGTATCTCCTATACTAATAGAGCCACATGCTCACGGGTTTGCCACATGATGTAGGCCTATGGACTGAACAAGAAACCACCAAAAATTTTAACCAGTCATCGTTCTCACAACACTGAGGACCAGTCATTCGAAATGACTTCTCCATGCATTTTATGCATTGGTAAAAGCACTATGATGAAAAGTGTGATATGTTTTCAGGTATCTCCTATACTAATAGAGCCACATGCTCACGGGTTTGCCACATGATGTAGGCCTATGGACTGAACAAGAAACCACCAAAATTTTAACCAGTCATCGTTCTCACAACACTGAGGACCAGTCATTCGAAATGACTTCTCCATGCATTTTATGCATTGGTAAAAGCACTATGATGAAAAAGTGTGATATGTTTTCAGGTATCTCCTATACTAATAGAGCCACATGCTCACGGTTTGCCACATGATGTAGGCCTATGGACTGAACAAGAAACCACCAAAAATTTTAACCAGTCATCGTTCTCACAACACTGAGGACCAGTCATTCGAAATGACTTCTCCATGCATTTTATGCATTGGTAAAAGCACTATGATGAAAAGTGTGATATGTTTTCAGGTATCTCCTATACTAATAGAGCCACATGCTCACGGCTTTGCCACATGATGTAGGCCTATGGACTGAACAAGAAACCACCAAAAATTTTAACCAGTCATCGTTCTCACAACACTGAGGACCAGTCATTCGAAATGACTTCTCCATGCATTTTATGCATTGGTAAAAGCACTATGATGAAAAGTGTGATATGTTTTCAGGTATCTCCTATACTAATAGAGCCACATGCTCACGGGTTTGCCACATGATGTAGCCTATGGACTGAACAAGAAACCACCAAAAATTTTAACCAGTCATCGTTCTCACAACACTGAGGACCAGTCATTCGAAATGACTTCTCCATGCATTTTATGCATTGTAAAAGCACTATGATGAAAAGTGTGATATGTTTTCAGGTATCTCCTATACTAATAGAGCCACATGCTCACCGGTTTGACACATGATGTAGGCCTATGGACTGAACAAGAAACCACCAAAAATTTTAACCAGTCATCGTTCTCACAACACTGAGGACCAGTCATTCGAAATGACTTCTCCATGCATTTTATGCATTGGTAAAAGCACTATGATGAAAAGTGTGATATGTTTTCAGGTATCTCCTATACTAATAGAGCCACATGCTCACCGGTTTGCCACATGATGTAGGCCTATGGACTGAACAAGAAACCACCAAAAATTTTAACCAGTCATCGTTCTCACAACACTGAGGACCAGTCATTCGAAATGACTTCTCCATGCATTTTATTCATTGGTAAAAGCACTATGATGAAAAGTGTGATATGTTTTCAGGTATCTCCTATACTAATAGAGCCACATGCTCACCGGTTTGCCACATGATGTAGGCCTATGGACTGAACAAGAAACCACCAAAACTTTTAACCAGTCATCGTTCTCACAACACTGAGGACCAGTCATTCGAAATGACTTCTCCATGCATTTTATGCATTGGTAAAAGCACTATGATGAAAAGTGTGATATGTTTTCAGTATCTCCTATACTAATAGAGCCACATGCTCACGGGTTTGCCACATGATGTAGGCCTATGGACTGAACAAGAAACCACCAAAAATTTTAACCAGTCATCGTTCTCACAACACTGAGGACCAGTCATTCGAAATGACTTCTCCATGCATTTTATGCATTGGTAAAAGCACTATGATGAAAAGTGTGATATGTTTTCAGGTATCTCCTATACTAATAGAGCCACATGCTCACCGGTTTGACACATGATGTAGGCCTATGGACTGAACAAGAAACCACCAAAAATTTTAACCAGTCATCGTTCTCACAACACTGAGGACCAGTCATTCGAAATGACTTCTCCATGCATTTTATGCATTGGTAAAAGCACTATGATGAAAAGTGTGATATGTTTTCAGGTATCTCTATACTAATAGAGCCACATGCTCACCGGTTTGCCACATGATGTAGGCCTATGGACTGAACAAGAAACCACCAAAAATTATAACCAGTCATCGTTCTCACAACACTGAGGACCAGTCATTCGAAATGACTTCTCCATGCATTTTATTCATTGGTAAAAGCACTATGATGAAAAGTGTGATGTTTTCAGGTATCTCCTATACTAATAGAGCCACAGGCTCACCGGTTTGCCACATGATGTAGGCCTATGGACTGAACAAGAAACCACCAAAACTTTTAACCAGTCATCGTTCTCACAACACTGAGGACCAGTCATTCGAAATGACTTCTCCATGCATTTTATGCATTGGTAAAAGCACTATGATGAAAAGTGTGATATGTTTTCAGGTATCTCCTATACTAATAGAGCCACATGCTCACCGGTTTGCCACATGATGTAGGCCTATGGACTGAACAAGAAACCACCAAAAATTTTAATCAGTCATCGTTCTCACAACACTGAGGACCAGTCATTCGAAATGACTTCTCCATGCATTTTATGCATTGGTAAAAGCACTATGATGAAAAGTGTGATATGTTTTCAGGTATCTCCTATACTAATAGAGCCACATGCTCACCGGTTTGCCACATGATGTAGGCCTATGGACTGAACAAGAAACCACCAAAAATTTTAACCAGTCATCGTTCTCACAACACTGAGGACCAGTCATTCGAAATGACTTCTCCATGCATTTTATGCATTGGTAAAAGCACTATGATGAAAAGTGTGATATGTTTTCAGGTTTCTCCTATACTAATAGAGCCACATGCTCACCGGTTTGCCACATGATGTAGCCTATGGACTGAACAAGAAACCACTAAAAATTTTAACCAGTCATCGTTCTCACAACACTGAGGACCAGTCATTCGAAATGACTTCTCCATGCATTTTATGCATTGGTAAAAGCACTATGATGAAAAGTGTGATATGTTTTCAGGTATCTCCTATACTAATAGAGCCACATGCTCACCGGTTTGCCACATGATGTAGGCCTATGGACTGAACAAGAAACCACCAAAATTTTAACCAGTCATCGTTCTCACAACACTGAGGACCAGTCATTCGAATGACTTCTCCATGCATTTTATGCATTGGTAAAAGCACTATGATGAAAAGTGTGATATGTTTTCAGGTATCTCCTATACTAATAGAGCCACATGCTCACCGGTTTGCCACATGATGTAGGCCTATGGACTGAACAAGAAACCACCAAAAATTTTAACCAGTCATCGTTCTCACAACACTGAGGACCAGTCATTCGAAATGACTTCTCCATGCATTTTATGCATTGGTAAAAGCACTATGATGAAAAGTGTGATATGTTTTCAGGTATCTCCTATACTAATAGAGCCACATGCTCACCGGTTTGCCACATGATGTAGGCCTATGGACTGAACAAGAAACCACCAAAAATTTTAACCAGTCATCGTTCTCACAACACTGAGGACCAGTCATTCGAAATGACTTCTCCATGCATTTTATGCATTGGTAAAAGCACTATGATGAAAAGTGTGATATGTTTTCAGGTATCTCCTATACTAATAGAGCCACATGCTCACCGGTTTGCCACATGATGTAGGCCTATGGACTGAACAAGAAACCACCAAAAATTTTAACCAGTCATCGTTCTCACAACACTGAGGACCAGTCATTCGAAATGACTTCTCCATGCATTTTATGCATTGGTAAAAGCACTATGATGAAAAGTGTGATATGTTTTCAGGTATCTCCTATACTAATAGAGCCACATGCTCACGGGTTTGCCACATGATGTAGGCCTATGGACTGAACAAGAAACCACCAAAAATTTTAACCAGTCATCGTTCTCACAACACTGAGGACCAGTCATTCGAAATGACTTCTCCATGCATTTTATGCATTGGTAAAAGCACTATGATGAAAAGTGTGATATGTTTTCAGGTATCTCCTATACTAATAGAGCCACATGCTCACGGGTTTGCCACATGATGTAGGCCTATGGACTGAACAAGAAACCACCAAAAATTTTAACCAGTCATCGTTCTCACAACACTGAGGACCAGTCATTCGAAATGACTTCTCCATGCATTTTATGCATTGGTAAAAGCACTATGATGAAAAGTGTGATATGTTTTCAGGTATCTCCTATACTAATAGAGCCACATGCTCACGGTTTGCCACATGATGTAGGCCTATGGACTGAACAAGAAACCACCAAAAATTTTAACCAGTCATCGTTCTCACAACACTGAGGACCAGTCATTCGAAATGACTTCTCCATGCATTTTATGCATTGGTAAAAGCACTATGATGAAAAGTGTGATATGTTTTCAGGTATCTCCTATACTAATAGAGCCACATGCTCACGGGTTTGCCACATGATGTAGGCCTATGGACTGAACAAGAAACCACCAAAATTTTAACCAGTCATCGTTCTCACAACACTGAGGACCAGTCATTCGAAATGACTTCTCCATGCATTTTATGCATTGGTAAAAGCACTATGATGAAAAGTGTGATATGTTTTCAGGTATCTCCTATACTAATAGAGCCACATGCTCACCGGTTTGCCACATGATGTAGGCTTATGGACTGAACAAGAAACCACCAAAAATTTTAACCAGTCATCGTTCTCACAACACTGAGGACCAGTCATTCGAAATGACTTCTCCATGCATTTTATGCATTGGTAAAAGCACTATGATGAAAAGTGTGATATGTTTTCAGGTATCTCCTATACTAATAGAGCCACATGCTCACCGGTTTGCCACATGATGTAGGCCTATGGACTGAACAAGAAACCACCAAAAATTTTAACCAGTCATCGTTCTCACAACACTGAGGACCAGTCATTCGAAATGACTTCTCCATGCATTTTATGCATTGGTAAAAGCACTATGATGAAAAGTGTGATATGTTTTCAGGTATCTCCTATACTAATAGAGCCACATGCTCACCGGTTTGCACATGATGTAGGCCTATGGACTGAACAAGAAACCACCAAAAATTTTAACCAGTCATCGTTCTCACAACACTGAGGACCAGTCATTCGAAATGACTTCTCCATGCATTTTATGCATTGGTAAAAGCACTATGATGAAAAGTGTGATATGTTTTCAGGTATCTCCTATACTAATAGAGCCACATGCTCACCGGTTTGCCACATGATGTAGGCCTATGGACTGAACAAGAAACCACCAAAAATTTTAACCAGTCATCGTTCTCACAACACTGAGGACCAGTCATTCGAAATGACTTCTCCATGCATTTTATGCATTGGTAAAAGCACTATGATGAAAAGTGTGATATGTTTTCAGGTATCTCCTATACTAATAGAGCCACATGCTCACCGGTTTGCCACATGATGTAGGCCTATGGACTGAACAAGAAACCACCAAAAATTTTAACCAGTCATCGTTCTCACAACACTGAGGACCAGTCATTCGAAATGACTTCTCCATGCATTTTATGCATTGGTAAAAGCACTATGATGAAAAGTGTGATATGTTTTCAGGTATCTCCTATACTAATAGAGCCACATGCTCACCGGTTTGCCACATGATGTAGGCCTATGGACTGAACAAGAAACCACCAAAAATTTTAACCAGTCATCGTTCTCACAACACTGAGGACCAGTCATTCGAAATGACTTCTCCATGCATTTTATGCATTGGTAAAAGCACTATGATGAAAAGTGTGATATGTTTTCAGGTATCTCCTATACTAATAGAGCCACATGCTCACCGGTTTGCCACATGATGTAGGCCTATGGACTGAACAAGAAACCACCAAAAATTTTAACCAGTCATCGTTCTCACAACACTGAGGACCAGTCATTCGAAATGACTTCTCCATGCATTTTATGCATTGGTAAAAGCACTATGATGAAAAGTGTGATATGTTTTCAGGTATCTCCTATACTAATAGAGCCACATGCTCACCGGTTTGCCACATGATGTAGGCCTATGGACTGAACAAGAAACCACCAAAAATTTTAACCAGTCATCGTTCTCACAACACTGAGGACCAGTCATTCGAAATGACTTCTCCATGCATTTTATGCATTGGTAAAAGCACTATGATGAAAAGTGTGATATGTTTTCAGGTATCTCCTATACTAATAGAGCCACATGCTCACCGGTTTGCCACATGATGTAGGCCTATGGACTGAACAAGAAACCACCAAAAATTTTAACCAGTCATCGTTCTCACAACACTGAGGACCAGTCATTCGAAATGACTTCTCCATGCATTTTATGCATTGGTAAAAGCACTATGATGAAAAGTGTGATATGTTTTCAGGTATCTCCTATACTAATAGAGCCACATGCTCACCGGTTTGCCACATGATGTAGGCCTATGGACTGAACAAGAAACCACCAAAAATTTTAACCAGTCATCGTTCTCACAACACTGAGGACCAGTCATTCGAAATGACTTCTCCATGCATTTTATGCATTGGTAAAAGCACTATGATGAAAAGTGTGATATGTTTTCAGGTATCTCCTATACTAATAGAGCCACAGCTCACCGGTTTGCCACATGATGTAGGCCTATGGACTGAACAAGAAACCACCAAAAATTTTAACCAGTCATCGTTCTCACAACACTGAGGACCAGTCATTCGAAATGACTTCTCCATGCATTTTATGCATTGGTAAAAGCACTATGATGAAAAGTGTGATATGTTTTCAGGTATCTCCTATACTAATAGAGCCACATGCTCACCGGTTTGCCACATGATGTAGGCCTATGGACTGAACAAGAAACCACCAAAAATTTTAACCAGTCATCGTTCTCACAACACTGAGGACCAGTCATTCGAAATGACTTCTCCATGCATTTTATGCATTGGTAAAAGCACTATGATGAAAAGTGTGATATGTTTTCAGGTATCTCCTATACTAATAGAGCCACATGCTCACCGGTTTGCACATGATATGATGTAGGCCTATGGACTGAACAAGAAACCACCAAAAATTTTAACCAGTCATCGTTCTCACAACACTGAGGACCAGTCATTCGAAATGACTTCTCCATGCATTTTATGCATTGGTAAAAGCACTATGATGAAAAGTGTGATATGTTTTCAGGTATCTCCTATACTAATAGAGCCACATGCTCACCGGTTTGCCACATGATGTAGCCTATGGACTGAACAAGAAACCACCAAAAATTTTAACCAGTCATCGTTCTCACAACACTGAGGACCAGTCATTCGAAATGACTTCTCCATGCATTTTATGCATTGGTAAAAGCACTATGATGAAAAGTGTGATATGTTTTCAGGTATCTCCTATACTAATAGAGCCACATGCTCACCGGTTTGCCACATGATGTAGGCCTATGGACTGAACAAGAAACCACCAAAAATTTTAACCAGTCATCGTTCTCACAACACTGAGGACCAGTCATTCGAAATGACTTCTCCATGCATTTTATGCATTGGTAAAAGCACTATGATGAAAAGTGTGATATGTTTTCAGGTATCTCCTATACTAATAGAGCCACATGCTCACCGGTTTGCCACATGATGTAGGCCTATGGACTGAACAAGAAACCACCAAAAATTTTAACCAGTCATCGTTCTCACAACACTGAGGACCAGTCATTCGAAATGACTTCTCCATGCATTTTATGCATTGGTAAAAGCACTATGATGAAAAGTGTGATATGTTTTCAGGTATCTCCTATACTAATAGAGCCACATGCTCACCGGTTTGCCACATGATGTAGGCCTATGGACTGAACAAGAAACCACCAAAAATTTTAACCAGTCATCGTTCTCACAACACTGAGGACCAGTCATTCGAAATGACTTCTCCATGCATTTTATGCATTGGTAAAAGCACTATGATGAAAAGTGTGATATGTTTTCAGGTATCTCCTATACTAATAGAGCCACATGCTCACCGGTTTGCCACATGATGTAGGCCTATGGACTGAACAAGAAACCACCAAAAATTTTAACCAGTCATCGTTCTCACAACACTGAGGACCAGTCATTCGAAATGACTTCTCCATGCATTTTATGCATTGGTAAAAGCACTATGATGAAAAGTGTGATATGTTTTCAGGTATCTCCTATACTAATAGAGCCACATGCTCACCGGTTTGCCACATGATGTAGGTCTATGGACTGAACAAGAAACCACCAAAAATTTTAACCAGTCATCGTTCTCACAACACTGAGGACCAGTCATTCGAAATGACTTCTCCATGCATTTTATGCATTGGTAAAAGCACTATGATGAAAAGTGTGATATGTTTTCAGGTATCTCCTATACTAATAGAGCCACATGCTCACCGGTTTGCCACATGATGTAGGCCTATGGACTGAACAAGAAACCACCAAAAATTTTAACCAGTCATCGTTCTCACAACACTGAGGACCAGTCATTCGAAATGACTTCTCCATGCATTTTATGCATTGGTAAAAGCACTATGATGAAAAGTGTGATATGTTTTCAGGTATCTCCTATACTAATAGAGCCACATGCTCACCGGTTTGCCACATGATGTAGGCCTATGGACTGAACAAGAAACCACCAAAAATTTTAACCAGTCATCGTTCTCACAACACTGAGGACCAGTCATTCGAAATGACTTCTCCATGCATTTTATGCATTGGTAAAAGCACTATGATGAAAAGTGTGATATGTTTTCAGGTATCTCCTATACTAATAGAGCCACATGCTCACCGGTTTGCCACATGATGTAGGCCTATGGACTGAACATGAAACCACCAAAAATTTTAACCAGTCATCATTCTCACAACACTGAGGACCAGTCATTCGAAATGACTTCTCCATGCATTTTATGCATTGGTAAAAGCACTATGATGAAAAGTGTGATATGTTTTCAGGTATCTCCTATACTAATAGAGCCACATGCTCACCGGTTTGCCACATGATGTAGGCCTATGGACTGAACAAGAAACCACCAAAAATTTTAACCAGTCATCGTTCTCACAACACTGAGGACCAGTCATTCGAAATGACTTCTCCATGCATTTTATGCATTGGTAAAAGCACTATGATGAAAAGTGTGATATGTTTTCAGGTATCTCCTATACTAATAGAGCCACATGCTCACCGGTTTGCCACATGATGTAGGCCTATGGACTGAACAAGAAACCACCAAAAATTTTAACCAGTCATCGTTCTCACAACACTGAGGACCAGTCATTCAAAATGACTTCTCCATGCATTTTATGCATTGGTAAAAGCACTATGATGAAAAGTGTGATATGTTTTCAGGTATCTCCTATACTAATAGAGCCACATGCTCACCGGTTTGCCACATGATGTAGGCCTATGGACTGAACAAGAAACCACCAAAAATTTTAACCAGTCATCGTTCTCACAACACTGAGGACCAGTCATTCAAAATGACTTCTCCATGCATTTTATGCATTGGTAAAAGCACTATGATGAAAAGTGTGATATGTTTTCAGGTATCTCCTATACTAATAGAGCCACATGCTCACCGGTTTGCCACATGATGTAGGCCTATGGACTGAACAAGAAACCACCAAAAATTTTAACCAGTCATCGTTCTCACAACACTGAGGACCAGTCATTCGAAATGACTTCTCCATGCATTTTATGCATTGGTAAAAGCACTATGATGAAAAGTGTGATATGTTTTCAGGTATCTCCTATACTAATAGAGCCACATGCTCACCGGTTTGCCACATGATGTAGGCCTATGGACTGAACAAGAAACCACCAAAAATTTTAACCAGTCATCGTTCTCACAACACTGAGGACCAGTCATTCGAAATGACTTCTCCATGCATTTTATGCATTGGTAAAAGCACTATGATGAAAAGTGTGATATGTTTTCAGGTATCTCCTATACTAATAGAGCCACATGCTCACCGGTTTGCCACATGATGTAGGCCTATGGACTGAACAAGAAACCACCAAAAATTTTAACCAGTCATCGTTCTCACAACACTGAGGACCAGTCATTCGAAATGACTTCTCCATGCATTTTATGCATTGGTAAAAGCACTATGATGAAAAGTGTGATATGTTTTCAGGTATCTCCTATACTAATAGAGCCACATGCTCACCGGTTTGCCACATGATGTAGGCCTATGGACTGAACAAGAAACCACCAAAAATTTTAACCAGTCATCGTTCTCACAACACTGAGGACCAGTCATTCGAAATGACTTCTCCATGCATTTTATGCATTGGTAAAAGCACTATGATGAAAAGTGTGATATGTTTTCAGGTATCTCCTATACTAATAGAGCCACATGCTCACCGGTTTGCCACATGATGTAGGCCTATGGACTGAACAAGAAACCACCAAAAATTTTAACCAGTCATCGTTCTCACAACACTGAGGACCAGTCATTCGAAATGACTTCTCCATGCATTTTATGCATTGGTAAAAGCACTATGATGAAAAGTGTGATATGTTTTCAGGTATCTCCTATACTAATAGAGCCACATGCTCACCGGTTTGCCACATGATGTAGGCCTATGGACTGAACAAGAAACCACCAAAAATTTTAACCAGTCATCGTTCTCACAACACTGAGGACCAGTCATTCGAAATGACTTCTCCATGCATTTTATGCATTGGTAAAAGCACTATGATGAAAAGTGTGATATGTTTTCAGGTATCTCCTATACTAATAGAGCCACATGCTCACCGGTTTGCCACATGATGTAGGCCTATGGACTGAACAAGAAACCACCAAAAATTTTAACCAGTCATCGTTCTCACAACACTGAGGACCAGTCATTCGAAATGACTTCTCCATGCATTTTATGCATTGGTAAAAGCACTATGATGAAAAGTGTGATATGTTTTCAGGTATCTCCTATACTAATAGAGCCACATGCTCACCGGTTTGCCACATGATGTAGGCCTATGGACTGAACAAGAAACCACCAAAAATTTTAACCAGTCATCGTTCTCACAACACTGAGGACCAGTCATTCGAAATGACTTCTCCATGCATTTTATGCATTGGTAAAAGCACTATGATGAAAAGTGTGATATGTTTTCAGGTATCTCCTATACTAATAGAGCCACATGCTCACCGGTTTGCCACATGATGTAGGCCTATGGACTGAACAAGAAACCACCAAAAATTTTAACCAGTCATCGTTCTCACAACACTGAGGACCAGTCATTCGAAATGACTTCTCCATGCATTTTATGCATTGGTAAAAGCACTATGATGAAAAGTGTGATATGTTTTCAGGTATCTCCTATACTAATAGAGCCACATGCTCACCGGTTTGCCACATGATGTAGGCCTATGGACTGAACAAGAAACCACCAAAAATTTTAACCAGTCATCGTTCTCACAACACTGAGGACCAGTCATTCGAAATGACTTCTCCATGCATTTTATGCATTGGTAAAAGCACTATGATGAAAAGTGTGATATGTTTTCAGGTATCTCCTATACTAATAGAGCCACATGCTCACCGGTTTGCCACATGATGTAGGCCTATGGACTGAACAAGAAACCACCAAAAATTTTAACCAGTCATCGTTCTCACAACACTGAGGACCAGTCATTCGAAATGACTTCTCCATGCATTTTATGCATTGGTAAAAGCACTATGATGAAAAGTGTGATATGTTTTCAGGTATCTCCTATACTAATAGAGCCACATGCTCACCGGTTTGCCACATGATGTAGGCCTATGGACTGAACAAGAAACCACCAAAAATTTTAACCAGTCATCGTTCTCACAACACTGAGGACCAGTCATTCGAAATGACTTCTCCATGCATTTTATGCATTGGTAAAAGCACTATGATGAAAAGTGTGATATGTTTTCAGGTATCTCCTATACTAATAGAGCCACATGCTCACCGGTTTGCCACATGATGTAGGCCTATGGACTGAACAAGAAACCACCAAAAATTTTAACCAGTCATCGTTCTCACAACACTGAGGACCAGTCATTCGAAATGACTTCTCCATGCATTTTATGCATTGGTAAAAGCACTATGATGAAAAGTGTGATATGTTTTCAGGTATCTCCTATACTAATAGAGCCACATGCTCACCGGTTTGCCACATGGTGTAGGCCTATGGACTGAACAAGAAACCACCAAAAATTTTAACCAGTCATCGTTCTCACAACACTGAGGACCAGTCATTCGAAATGACTTCTCCATGCATTTTATGCATTGGTAAAAGCACTATGATTGAAAAGTGTGATATGTTTTCAGGTATCTCCTATACTAATAGAGCCACATGCTCACCGGTTTGCCACATGATGTAGGCCTATGGACTGAACAAGAAACCACCAAAAATTTTAACCAGTCATCGTTCTCACAACACTGAGGACCAGCCATTCGAAATGACTTCTCCATGCATTTTATGCATTGGTAAAAGCACTATGATGAAAAGTGTGATATGTTTTCAGGTATCTCCTATACTAATAGAGCCACATGCTCACCGGTTTGCCACATGATGTAGGCCTATGGACTGAACAAGAAACCACCAAAAATTTTAACCAGTCATCGTTCTCACAACACTGAGGACCAGTCATTCGAAATGACTTCTCCATGCATTTTATGCATTGGTAAAAGCACTATGATTGAAAAGTGTGATATGTTTTCAGGTATCTCCTATACTAATAGAGCCACATGCTCACCGGTTTGCCACATGATGTAGGCCTATGGACTGAACAAGAAACCACCAAAAATTTTAACCAGTCATCGTTCTCACAACACTGAGGACCAGTCATTCGAAATGACTTCTCCATGCATTTTATGCATTGGTAAAAGCACTATGATGAAAAGTGTGATATGTTTTCAGGTATCTCCTATACTAATAGAGCCACATGCTCACCGGTTTGCCACATGATGTAGGCCTATGGACTGAACAAGAAACCACCAAAAATTTTAACCAGTCATCGTTCTCACAACACTGAGGACCAGTCATTCGAAATGACTTCTCCATGCATTTTATGCATTGGTAAAAGCACTATGATGAAAAGTGTGATATGTTTTCAGGTATCTCCTATACTAATAGAGCCACATGCTCACCGGTTTGCCACATGATGTAGGCCTATGGACTGAACAAGAAACCACCAAAAATTTTAACCAGTCATCGTTCTCACAACACTGAGGACCAGTCATTCGAAATGACTTCTCCATGCATTTTATGCATTGGTAAAAGCACTATGATGAAAAGTGTGATATGTTTTCAGGTATCTCCTATACTAATAGAGCCACATGCTCACCGGTTTGCCACATGATGTAGGCCTATGGACTGAACAAGAAACCACCAAAAATTTTAACCAGTCATCGTTCTCACAACACTGAGGACCAGTCATCCGAAATGACTTCTCCATGCATTTTATGCATTGGTAAAAGCACTATGATGAAAAGTGTGATATGTTTTCAGGTATCTCCTATACTAATAGAGCCACATGCTCACCGGTTTGCCACATGATGTAGGCCTATGGACTGAACAAGAAACCACCAAAAATTTTAACCAGTCATCGTTCTCACAACACTGAGGACCAGTCATTCGAAATGACTTCTCCATGCATTTTATGCATTGGTAAAAGCACTATGATGAAAAGTGTGATATGTTTTCAGGTATCTCCTATACTAATAGAGCCACATGCTCACCGGTTTGCCACATGATGTAGGCCTATGGACTGAACAAGAAACCACCAAAAATTTTAACCAGTCATCGTTCTCACAACACTGAGGACCAGTCATTCGAAATGACTTCTCCATGCATTTTATGCATTGGTAAAAGCACTATGATGAAAAGTGTGATATGTTTTCAGGTATCTCCTATACTAATAGAGCCACATGCTCACCGGTTTGCCACATGATGTAGGCCTATGGACTGAACAAGAAACCACCAAAAATTTTAACCAGTCATCGTTCTCACAACACTGAGGACCAGTCATTCGAAATGACTTCTCCATGCATTTTATGCATTGGTAAAAGCACTATGATGAAAATTGTGATATGTTTTCAGGTATCTCCTATACTAATAGAGCCACATGCTCACCGGTTTGCCACATGATGTAGGCCTATGGACTGAACAAGAAACCACCAAAAATTTTAACCAGTCATCGTTCTCACAACACTGAGGACCAGTCATTCGAAATGACTTCTCCATGCATTTTATGCATTGGTAAAAGCACTATGATGAAAAGTGTGATATGTTTTCAGGTATCTCCTATACTAATAGAGCCACATGCTCACCGGTTTGCCACATGATGTAGGCCTATGGACTGAACAAGAAACCACCAAAAATTTTAACCAGTCATCGTTCTCACAACACTGAGGACTAGTCATTCGAAATGACTTCTCCATGCATTTTATGCATTGGTAAAAACACTATGATGAAAAGTGTGATATGTTTTCAGGTATCTCCTATACTAATAGAGCCACATGCTCACCGGTTTGCCACATGATGTAGGCCTATGGACTGAACAAGAAACCACCAAAAATTTTAACCAGTCATCGTTCTCACAACACTGAGGACCAGTCATTCGAAATGACTTCTCCATGCATTTTATGCATTGGTAAAAGCACTGTGATGAAAAGTGTGATATGTTTTCAGGTATCTCCTATACTAATAGAGCCACATGCTCACCGGTTTGCCACATGATGTAGGCCTATGGACTGAACAAGAAACCACCAAAAATTTTAACCAGTCATCGTTCTCACAACACTGAGGACCAGTCATTCGAAATGACTTCTCCATGCATTTTATGCATTGGTAAAAGCACTATGATGAAAAGGGTGATATGTTTTCAGGTATCTCCTATACTAATAGAGCCACATGCTCACCGGTTTGCCACATGATGTAGGCCTATGGACTGAACAAGAAACCACCAAAAATTTTAACCAGTCATCGTTCTCACAACACTGAGGACCAGTCATTCGAAATGACTTCTCCATGCATTTTATGCATTGGTAAAAGCACTATGATTGAAAAGTGTGATATGTTTTCAGGTATCTCCTATACTAATAGAGCCACATGCTCACCGGTTTGCCACATGATGTAGGCCTATGGACTGAACAAGAAACCACCAAAAATTTTAACCAGTCATCGTTCTCACAACACTGAGGACCAGTCATTCGAAATGACTTCTCCATGCATTTTATGCATTGGTAAAAGCACTATGATGAAAAGTGTGATATGTTTTCAGGTATCTCCTATACTAATAGAGCCACATGCTCACCGGTTTGCCACATGATGTAGGCCTATGGACTGAACAAGAAACCACCAAAAATTTTAACCAGTCATCGTTCTCACAACACTGAGGACCAGTCATTCGAAATGACTTCTCCATGCATTTTATGCATTGGTAAAAGCACTATGATGAAAAGTGTGATATGTTTTCAGGTATCTCCTATACTAATAGAGCCACATGCTCACCGGTTTGCCACATGATGTAGGCCTATGGACTGAACAAGAAACCACCAAAAATTTTAACCAGTCATCGTTCTCACAACACTGAGGACCAGTCATTCGAAATGACTTCTCCATGCATTTTATGCATTGGTAAAAGCACTATGATGAAAAGTGTGATATGTTTTCAGGTATCTCCTATACTAATAGAGCCACATGCTCACCGGTTTGCCACATGATGTAGGCCTATGGACTGAACAAGAAACCACCAAAAATTTTAACCAGTCATCGTTCTCACAACACTGAGGACCAGTCATTCGAAATGACTTCTCCATGCATTTTATGCATTGGTAAAAGCACTATGATGAAAAGTGTGATATGTTTTCAGGTATCTCCTATACTAATAGAGCCACATGCTCACCGGTTTGCCACATGATGTAGGCCTATGGACTGAACAAGAAACCACCAAAAATTTTAACCAGTCATCGTTCTCACAACACTGAGGACCAGTCATTCGAAATGACTTCTCCATGCATTTTATGCATTGGTAAAAGCACTATGATGAAAAGTGTGATATGTTTTCAGGTATCTCCTATACTAATAGAGCCACATGCTCACCGGTTTGCCACATGATGTAGGCCTATGGACTGAACAAGAAACCACCAAAAATTTTAACCAGTCATCGTTCTCACAACACTGAGGACCAGTCATTCGAAATGACTTCTCCATGCATTTTATGCATTGGTAAAAGCACTATGATGAAAAGTGTGATATGTTTTCAGGTATCTCCTATATAGTGTTGAGCATTCCGATACCGCAAGTATCGGGTATCGGCCGATATTTGCGGTATCGGAATTCCGATACCGAATTCCGATACTTCCCGCGTATCGGATACCGGAATCGGAAGTTCCCAGAATTCAAATTGAACGCAGCAGCCAATGAGGAATGAATGAAAGTGTGGGCACATCCTGTTTAGCATGGTGGGCATGTAAGTACTGGCAAGGCTTGGATTGGCTGCTGAAATGATGTCACTCTGCACTATAAAAAAGCGCTGCCGCCATTTTGCGCTCACTCTGCTGTGATTTCAGTTAGGGACAGGACGCTGTGTTCTAACTGAGGGCCAGTTGAGCTAGCTAATTGCTTTATTTTCCTTTCCAAAGGCTAATTTAGCAAAACGCTGTGTGTTCTTCACTGTTCACCTTGCTCTTGCCTTGCAGCGCTGTTTTAACAGCGTTCTGCAAGGTCTCTGTGTGTGTGTGTGTGCAGCTCACTCTGTAGTCTGTGTGCAGCCATATACCCGGTTGTATTCAGCTCAGGGGGGGTTCACACTGCCTCACACAGTTGTTCTTTTTTGCTCTTAGTGCAGCCTGCTGCACATTTTTTCTCAAATTTCCTATTAGTGTTTTTCCACCAGTCTCCAGCTCTATTGTGGAAAAACACTACATAGGATAACCTAGAGGGGGGTTTTTGGGCCTTGCAGCGCCGTTTACGGCTGTCTGCACGGTCTCCGTGTGAGCCCAGCTCGCCCTGTAGTCTGTGTGCAGCCATAGCCGGTTGGATTCAGCTCAGGGTTCGTTACTGGCTCATACCTTGAGAAAAATTTTCCTTTTTTTCAAATAGTGCAGCCTGTTTAAAATTTGAAAAAAAAAATTCCTATTAGTGTCTTTCCACTCGTATCCAGCTAAATAGTGGAAAAACACTATATAGGATAACCTAGAGGAGGGTTTTTTGGCCTTGCAGCGCCGTTTACGGCTGTCTGCACGGTCTCCGTGTGAGCCCAGCTCGCCCTGTAGTCTGTGTGCAGCCATAGCCGGTTGGATTCAGCTCAGGGTTCGTTACTGGCTCATACCTTGAGAAACATTTTCCTTTTTTTCAAATAGTGCAGCCTGTTTAAAATTTGAAAAAAAAAATTCCTATTAGTGTCTTTCCACTCGTATCCAGCTAAATAGTGGAAAAACACTATATAGGATAACCTAGAGGAGGGTTTTTTGGCCTTGCAGCGCCGTTTACGGCTGTCTGCACGGTCTCCGTGTGAGCCCAGCTCGCCCTGTAGTCTGTGTGCAGCCATAGCCGGTTGGATTCAGCTCAGGGTTCGTTACTGGCTCATACCTTGAGAAAAATTTTCCTTTTTTTCAAATAGTGCAGCCTGTTTAAAATTTGAAAAAAAAAATTCCTATTAGTGTCTTTCCACTCGTATCCAGCTAAATAGTGGAAAAACACTATATAGGATAACCTAGAGGAGGGTTTTTTGGCCTTGCAGCGCCGTTTACGGCTGTCTGCACGGTCTCCGTGTGAGCCCAGCTCGCCCTGTAGTCTGTGTGCAGCCATAGCCGGTTGGATTCAGCTCAGGGTGCGTTACTGCCTCATACCTTGAAAAACAATTTCCTTTTTTTCAAATAGTGCAGCCAGTTTAAAATTTGAAAAAAAAAATTCCTATTAGTGTCTTTCCACTTGTATCCAGCTAAATAGTGGAAAAACACTATATAGGATAACCTAGAGGAGGGTTTCTTGGCCTTGCAGCGCCGTTTACGGCTGTCTGCACGGTCTCCGTGTGATTTAAACTAGCTCTGTAGCCCGATCTGCACCAAAAAAAAGGTTAAGTTCACCAAACACAACTTACACTTGTGTAGGCCACATTTGAAAAATAATAAAGTTTAGTCCACAATTTACAACATTAGTGTTTCTTACACCTGTTAGGAGGAGCATTACAGGAATAAGCACACTAAGGCCTTAGTACTTTTCTGCTTATCTTTATCTGTCAACCAAGATGAAGAGGGCAGGGAGTAAGGCACGTGGGCGTGGGCGCGGAGCAGGGAGAGGAGCAGGGAGAGGACGTGGTGATTCTGTGCCTGCTGCGGGCGCCGGTGACTCGTCGTCACTCAGTTTCAGCAGGGAACAGTCCTTCATGCGCAGCTTTGTCGGAGAGCGCCGTGCACCGCTGCTGCGTGAAGACCAAATTGAAGCCGTTGTCGGGTGGATGGCAGCTAACGCCTCGGCATCGACTTCAGTTAGTGCCACATCCTCTCAGGCACAGAGCACTGGAGAGCAGCCATCTGTCTCTTCACCACCTGCCAAATTGGCCAGGCAGTCAGAGAGCCCAGGACAGGAGCCGTCTCTACTTCTGTTCTCTGAATCTCTTGGCTTGGAAACAGGGGGCCAGCCAAGCAGCATTGGAGAAATGGAAGAAGAGGCAGTGTGCAGTGATGCCCAAAAGCTTTATCTCTCTGACTCTGAAGAGGCAGGTGGGCCAGTGCCTCCGGTGACCACAGCGCAGTACGCATCTGATGATGAAACTCAGGTGCCGCTTTCTCGTGCGTACTGTGCTGCTGAGACTACCCAGGAGGAGCAGTTGGTGGCAGAGGGTAGTGGAGATGATGAGGTCCTTGACCCATCGTGGCGTGAGGAACAGGAAGGTGGTGGGAGCAGCTCAGAGGAAGAGCTTCCTCTTACGGGCCAAAGAGGGAGAGGGAGGGGGAAGACTGCGGAGCCTGTAGCCTCCACTTTGGCACCCGTTAGGAGCCTGTCTCTTTCCAAAGCCAAAAAGGGCGCTCCCAAGACTTGCAGTGCCTGGTCCTTTTTTGACACAGTTGCAGATGACATTTGTTTTGTCAAATGCAAGCTGTGTCATCATAAAGTAAAAAGAGGGAAAAATGTCAGCAACCTCAATACCACAAATATGTGGAAACATGTGCGGACCAGGCACGCGGTGGAGTTACAGAAACACACTGAAGATGTAGGCCAACCAACAGCGGCAGCTACCACCTCTTCAGCTCGTGTTGCCTCTTCCTCCAGCTCACGCACAGCTGGTTTGGCTTCCTCCCAGAGACCTTGTGTAATTCCACCCACAGCACCACCTTCCCAGTCATCCTCACACTCCCAGTCTACTCTACAGCCATCGGTAGTACAGGCATGGGAGAAAAGGCGGGCATTCTCGGCCAACCACCCCCGAGCACAGGCTCTGAATGCAGGCATTGCCAAACTGTTGTCCCTGGAAATGCTCTCGTTCAGGCTGGTGGAGACTGACAGCTTCCGTGACTTGATGGCATTGGCAGTCCCACAGTACAAGGTGCCCAGCCGCTTTTACTTCAGCAGGCAGGCTGTCCCTGCCCTGCACAGGCATGTTGAGGCAAACATAAAACATGCGCTACTGAACGCCGTCAGTAGCAAGGTCCACCTCACCACCGATGCGTGGACCAGTCAGCATGGACAGGGGCGATATGTTTCCCTCACTGCCCATTGGGTTAATGTTGTTGAGCCAGGTACAGATCGTGCGAGTGGCGCAGGACGTGTCCTGCCCACTCCAAGGATTGCAGGAATCCAGTCTGTACGCATCGACTCCTCCTCTTACACCAGTTCCTCTGATTCCTCTCTGCAGGATCCGTCACAGTCCACCCCCACATGGACCCGTGAACGTTTACCTATGACCGACATGAGCACAGCCGTGGCCAAACGTCAGCAGGCCGTCTTGAAACTAGTTTCATTGGGGCATCGAAGCCACACAGCGCAGGAGCTCTGGAATGCCATAAAGCAGGAGAGCGATGTGTGGTTACTGCCAGCGAATCTCCAGCCAGGCATGGTAGTGTGTGACAATGGCCGAAATCTGGTGGCAGCTTTGGCCCTTGGCAACCTCACTCACATCCCATGTCTGGCACATGTGCTCAATTTGGTTGTGCAGAGTTTTCTGAGGGACTATCCGGATCTTGATGCCCTGCTGCACAAGGTCCGCCTAGAGTGTGCTCACTTGCGGCGTTCCAGCTTGGCCAGATCCCGCATTGCTGCTCTGCAGCGCCGATTCCGCCTTCCGGAACACCGCATCATATGTGACCTACCTACCCGGTGGAATTCCACGTTACATATGTTGGAGCGGTTGTGTGAGCAGCAGCAAGCAGTTATGGAGTACCAGCTGCATCAGGCGCAAAGAAGTCGCAGTCAGCGCCGATCAGACTTCACAACCACAGAGTGGGCCACTATGAAGGACGTCTGCCAGGTTTTGCGTCCTTTTGATTATTCCACGCGGATGGCAAGTGCAGATGATGCACTAGTCAGCATGACTGTCCCCCTTATCTGCCTGCTTCAGCAAACTTTGCAAGGGTTAAGGGATGATGTGGTGGAAGAGGTGGAGGATGAGGAGTCACCTTTTCCATCAGCTTCTGGAGAGTCAGCGCCACGTGGTTCCTCACAAAGGGGTACGCAGGGGCCAATTTGTGAGGAGGATGAGGAGGAGTCAATGGAGGAGGAAGAGCTCCGTCCAGAGGAGGGAGCGACACAATTGTCCAGTGGTCAGTGTGTACAGCGAGGGTGGGGTGATGACGAGCGGGCAGAGATCATGTCTCAAGCAGGGGACAGCGTTTCTGGGCCGGTTGGCACTCTGCAGCACATGGTGGATTTCATGCTGCAGTGCCTGAGAAACGACCGCCGCATCGACCACATTCTCAACATGCCTGATTATTGGGTGTTCACCCTCCTCGATCCTCGCTACCGGGACAACGTCCAAAACCTCATCCCTGCGTTGACCCGGGAGCGTAAATTGCGGGAGTACCACGACACACTGGTGAATTCCATCATCTTCTCCTGTCCAACTGAGAGGAGTGCTGCTAGTGCTTTACAAAGCAGCTCAGTGCGTCGAGGCAGTGGGGGAGGCTCTGCCCAAAGAGGGAGCAGAAGCAGTGCCTCTGCCCAAGGCAAGCCCAGTATGGCACAACTCTGGCACACTTTTGTGTGCCCGCCCCAAATGTCTACACCATCACCGGCGGCTCCAGTCAGCAGGAGGCAACGGTTCCGTCAGATGGTGACAGACTACATGGCTTGCCCTCTTACTGTACTCCCAGACGGCTCTTCCCCGTTCAAGTTTTGGGTCTCTAAGCTGGATACATGGCCAGAGCTAAGCCAGTATGCATTGGAGGTGCTGGCTTGCCCTGCGGCTAGTGTCTTATCGGAACGTGTCTTTAGTGCCGCAGGTGGTGTACTAACAGACCGTCGCATGCGACTATCCTCCGATAACGTTGACCGGCTTACTTTCCTGAAAATGAACCAGGCCTGGATCTCGCAGGAATTTGCCACTCCTCTGCCTGATTAAGTAATTGGGTGTCATCCAGGTCTCCTGCTGTGTTCATCTTTCTACCACCTGAACTGCTATTCCTGGGCTCCAACACCGCCAGTTGCGGCTCAGAAGTGCAGGCTGCACAGTAAAAACATACGACCCAGTGTTATTGGGTTTCAGTAACGTCAGCTGATCCCCAGCTGTGTAGCCGGCAATGTGTCCTGCGACCGCCACGCTGGCACAACAACCTAAATGTAAGGGAACCTGTCCCCCCCCCCCCCGTCGTTTGTTACTGAAAGAGCCATCTTGTGCAGCAGTAATGCTGCACAAGGAAAAGGTAGCTCTTTTTTTTTAGCTCTTTGCACACGCAGAACTTAACACTTATAAAATGTGTTCACTGATACCGTTATACCGTCCCGGAGCTGGGACTTTCCTTCGTAATGTGACGCAGCACAGCCGTCATTCCTACCCCCTTGGTGCCATGCGCTGCCTCCTCAGCGTTGTTTTAAGCTGTCACGGAGCCTGCGCTGTTCTGTTATCCCTTGGGCATGCCCTATTTGCGCTGCCTGTCTTCTGACATAATTTGGTGTCAGGCTGGCTGCGCCTGTGCGGCCGCGCTGCCCGAGATCCCGCCTCGCAGTGTCTTCTGATTGAGTCACACTGCGGGCCTGGGATCCATGGGCATGCGCAGTGCATATCTTCCCCTCGGGCTCTCGCTCATTTCCCTCCGCCTTCTTTAGACTGTGCGCCGTCAGCTGATCCCTAGCATGCCACGGCCGTGACACCGCACAGTCTGAAGAAGAGGGAAGGAGGGGAGTGAGAGTCGAGGTTATGCACTGTGCATGCCCATGGTTCCAAGGCCCGCAGTGGGATTACGTTAGATGAGACTGCGAGGTGGGATCTGGAGCAGCGTGGACGCACAGGCACTGACAGCCTGACACCAAATTATGTCAGAAGACAGGCAGCGCTAATTGGGCATGGCCAAGGGCTAACAGAACAGCACAGGCTCCGTGGCAGCTTAAAACAACGCTGAGGAGGCAGCGCACGGCATCAAGGGGATAGGAATGACAGCTGTGCTGTGTCCCATTACGAAGGAAATTCGCACCTCCGGAACGGTTTAACGGTATAAAGGGACACATTTTTAGTGTTTACTTCGGTGTTTGCAAGGAGCATAATTAAAAGAGCAACCTTTTCCTTTTGCATCCTTAGTGCTGCACAACATGGCTCTTTCAGCTACAAACGTCTTGGGGGGGGGGGTTAAAGGTTTCCTTTCAACTTGCTCCAATCAGGCTTCGGCCTACACTCTGTTCCTCTGCTCCTCCTGCTGTCCCTGGGCTCTAACACCGCCAGTTGGTGCCTGGAAGTGCTGTGTGCACAGTCAACAGTCGCTCCTCTGTTATTGGGGTTCAGTAACGTCAGCTGATCCCCAGCTGTGTGTGCGGCAATACCTCCAATCTGCTCCTCCTGCTGTCCCTGGGCTCTAACACCGCCAGTTGGTGCCTGGAAGTGCTGTGTGCACAGTCAACAGTCGCTCCTCTGTTATTGGGGTTCAGTAACGTCAGCTGATCCCCAGCTGTGTATCCGGCAACGTGTCATGCGACCGCCACGCTGGCACAACTAAAATGTAAGGGGACCTGTCCCCCCCCCCCCCCTAGGCGTTTGTTACTGAAAGAGCCACCATGTGCAGCACTAATACTGCACAAGGGAAAGGTCGCTCTTGAAATTATGCTCCTTGCAAACGCTGAACTACACACTCATGTAATGTGTCCCCTCACACCGTCCAACCGTCCCGGAGGTGGGACTTTCCTTTGTAATGTGACACAGCACAGCCGTCATTGCTACCCCCTTGGCACCGTGCGCTGCCTCCTTAGCGTTGTTTGATTCCGTCATGGACCCTGCGCTGTTATGTTATCCCTTGGCCATGCACAGTTTGCGCTGCCCGTCCTCTGACATCATTTGTTGTCGTCCTGGCTGCGCCTGTGCGTCCACGCTGCCCGAAATCACACCTCGCAGTGTCGTCTAATGTGATCCCACAGTGGGCCTGGTATCCATGGCCATGCGCAGTGCATATACTAGCCTCTCACTCCCCTTCTTCACGCTTCTTCAGACTAGGCGGCGTCAGCTGATCCCTAATAGCATGCCACGGCCGTGACGCCGCACAGTCTGAAGAAGCAGGAAGGAGGTGAGTGAGAGGCGATGATATGCACTGCGCATGCCCATGGATCCCTGGCCCGCAGTGGGACTACATTAGATGACACTGCAAGGTTGGATCTCGGGCAGCTTGGACGCACAGGCACTGCCAGCCTGACACCTACATGATGTCAGAAGACGGGCACCGCTAACTGTGCATGGCCAAGGGATAACATTACAGTGCGGGCTCCGTGACAGAACCAAACAACGTTGAGGAGGTGGTGCCCGGCACCAAGGGGGTTGGAATGACGGCTGTGCTGTGTCACATTACAAAGGAAAGTCCCACTTCCGGGATGGTTTGACGGTGTGAGGGGACACATTATATGAGTGTGTACTTCAGCGTTTGCAAGGAGCATAATTTTCGGAGCCACCATTTTCCATGTGCAGTATTACTGCTGTACAAGATGGCTCTTTCAGCAACAAATGCCTGGGGGGGGGGGGTTAAAGGTTCCCTTTCAACTTGCTCCACTGCAGGCTTCGGCCTACACTCTGCTCCTCTTTGATTCCCTGGGTTTCAACACTGTCAGTTGCCACCTGGAAGTGTTGTCTACACAGAAAAAAACACTAGGTGATGTGTCAGTGGGGTTCAGCACCGCCAGCTGTTCCCCTGCTGTGTAGTCGGCAACGTGTCCAGCACAAGCCACGCTGGCACAACAGAACAAAAGCTGCCACCAGTGCAGGCTTCGGCCTACACTCTGCTCCTCTCCTCCTCCTGCTGACCCTGGGCTCAAACACCGCTAGTTTTTGCCCGGAAGTGCTAGCTGCACAGAGAAAAACACCAGCCAATGTGTTAGTGGGGTTCAGCAACGCCAGCTGTTCCCCTGCTGTGTAGCCGGCAACGTGACCTGCAAACGCCATGCAGGCACAGGAACTGAAATTAAAAGGGAACCTGGCCCCACCCCCCCAGGTGTTTCTATGTATAACAGCCACCTAGTACAGCAGTACTGCTGCATTTGTACAAGGTGGCTGACTTTTTCTCCTTGCCCACGTGGAACTCAACACGTACAAAATGTGTCTCATTGAGACCATTCCACTGTCCCTGAGGTGTGACTTTCCTTTGTAATGATACGCAGCACCCCCCTTGGTAGCGTTTCCCGTCTTTTGTCATCATGGTTAGCTGGCTGCGCCTGTGCATCCGCCCTGCTAGAAACAACGCCCCTCGTTGTCATATTTATTTTGTCAGCGAGGGTGTGGTTTATGGGCACGAGCAGTGCATATGTTCGCCTGTCTTAACTCATCTCCTTCCGCCTTCTTCAGACTGTGCGGCCTCCTGGCCGTGGTAGGCGATAAGGGATCAGCTGAGGCCGCCCAGTCTGGAGCAGGTGTAAGGACATGTGTAAGCGGCCAACCTATTTACTGCACAAGGCCACGAATCCCAGCCACGCAGTGTGATTTTTTGAAAACACACTGTGGGTCTGGGATTCATGTCCATCGCTAACCGCAACGGCCGACATGAAATGAGGTCAGAAGACAGGAAGCGCTCACAGCGCATGGCCAAGGGATCACAATAGCGCAGACTCCTGTACAGCAAATAAGAACGCTCAGGAATCTGCGCCCAGTACCTAGGTGCAAATTTTGACACCTGTGCTGCGTCTCGTTAAAAAGACAAGTCACGCCTCCACAACTGTTTGACAGTATAATGGTCTAAATAGTGTACGTGTTTTAGTCAGCGTGTGCAAGGAGCAAAACAAATAGAGCAACCTTTTACTTGTGCAGCATTAATGCTGCACAAGGTGTGGCTCTTGTACCTTGCAACACCTGAGGGGGGGTTAAAGGTAACCTTTGAAATTGGTTCAACTAGGCTTCGGCCTACACTCTGCTCCTCTACTCCTCCTGCTGACCCTGGGCTCAAACACCGCTAGTTTTTGCCCGGAAATGCTAGCTGCACAGAGAAAAACACCAGCCAATGTGTTAGTGGGGTTCAGCACCGCCAGCTGTTCCCCTGCTGTGTAGTCGGCAACGTGTCCAGCACAAGCCACGCTGGCACAACCGACCAAAAGCTGCCACCAGTGCAGGCTTCGGCCTACACTTTGCTCCTCTCCTCCTCCTGCTGACCCTGGGCTCAAACAACGCCAGTTTCTGCCCGGACATGCTAGCTGCACAGAGAAAAACACCAGCCAATGTGTTAGTGGGGTTCAGCACCGCCTGCTGTTCCCCCGCTGTGTAGCCGGCATCGTGTCCAGCACAAGCCACGCTGGCACAACCGACCAAAAGCTGCCACCAGTGCAGGCTTCGGCCTACACTTTGCTCCTCTCCTCCTCCTCCTGCTGACCCTGGGCTCTAACACCGCTAGTTTTTGCCCGGACATGCAATCTGCACAGAGAAAAACACCAGTCAATGTGTCAGTGGGGTTCAGCAACGCCAGCTGTTCCCCTGCTGTGTAGCTTGCAACGTGACCTGCAAACGCCACGCAGGCACATGAACTGAAATTGAAGGGAGCCTGCCCCCCACCCACAGGTGTTTCTATGTATATCAGCCACCTTGTACAGCAGTACTGCTGCATTTGTACGAGGTGGCTGACTGTTTCTCCTTGCCCACGTGGAACTCAACACGTACAAAATGTGTCTCATTAGAGACCATTACAATGTCCCTGAGGTGTGACTTTCCTTTGTAATGACACGCAGCACCACCCTTGTTAGCGCTGCCCGTCTTTTGACATCATTGGTTAGCTGGCTGCGCCTGTGCATCTCCCCTGCTCGAAACAACGGCCCTCGGTGTCTTATTTTTTTGGACAGCGAGGGTGTGATTGATGGGCATGTGCAGTGCATATGTTTGCCTGTGTTCACTCATCTCCTTCCGCCTTCTTCAGACTGGGTGTCCTCATGGCCGCGGCAGGCGATAAGGGATCAGATGAGGCCGCCCAGTCTGAAGCAGGTGTAAGGACATGTGTGAGCGGCAAACATATTTAGTGCACCAGGGCACGAATCCCAGCACCGCAGTGTGATTTTTTAAAAACACACTGTGGGTCTGGGATTCATGTCCATCGCTAACCGCAACGGCCGACATGAAATGAGGTCAGAAGACAGGAAGCGCTCACAGCGCATGGCCAAGGGATCACAATAGCGCAGACTCCTGTACAGCAAATAAGAACGCTCAGGAATCTGCGCCCAGTACCTAGGTGCAAATTTTGACACCTGTGCTGCGTCTCGTTAAAAAGACAAGTCACGCCTCCACAACTGTTTGACAGTATAATGGGCTAAATAGTGTACGTGTTTTAGTCAGCGTGTGCAAGGAGCAAAACAAATAGAGCAACCTTTTACTTGTGCAGCATTAATGCTGCACAAGGTGTGGCTCTTGTACCTTGCAACACCTGAGGGGGGGGTTAAAGGTAACCTTTGAAATTGGTTCAACTAGGCTTCGGCCTACACTCTGCTCCTCTACTCCTCCTGCTGACCCTGGGCTCAAACACCGCTAGTTTTTGCCCGGAAATGCTAGCTGCACAGAGAAAAACACCAGCCAATGTGTTAGTGGGGTTCAGCACCGCCAGCTGTTCCCCTGCTGTGTAGCCGGCATCGTGTCCAGCACAAGCCACGCTGGCACAACCGACCAAAAGCTGCCACCAGTGCAGGCTTCGGCCTACACTTTGCTCCTCTCCTCCTCCTCCTGCTGACCCTGGGCTCTAACACCGCTAGTTTTTGCCCGGACATGCAATCTGCACAGAGAAAAACACCAGTCAATGTGTCAGTGGGGTTCAGCAACGCCAGCTGTTCCCCTGCTGTGTAGCTTGCAACGTGACCTGCAAACGCCACGCAGGCACATGAACTGAAATTGAAGGGAGCCTGCCCCCCACCCACAGGTGTTTCTATGTATATCAGCCACCTTGTACAGCAGTACTGCTGCATTTGTACGAGGTGGCTGACTGTTTCTCCTTGCCCACGTGGAACTCAACACGTACAAAATGTGTCTCATTAGAGACCATTACAATGTCCCTGAGGTGTGACTTTCCTTTGTAATGACACGCAGCACCACCCTTGTTAGCGCTGCCCGTCTTTTGACATCATTGGTTAGCTGGCTGCGCCTGTGCATCTCCCCTGCTCGAAACAACGGCCCTCGGTGTCTTATTTTTTTGGACAGCGAGGGTGTGATTGATGGGCATGTGCAGTGCATATGTTTGCCTGTGTTCACTCATCTCCTTCCGCCTTCTTCAGACTGGGTGTCCTCATGGCCGCGGCAGGCGATAAGGGATCAGATGAGGCCGCCCAGTCTGAAGCAGGTGTAAGGACATGTGTGAGCGGCAAACATATTTAGTGCACCAGGGCACGAATCCCAGCACCGCAGTGTGATTTTTTAAAAACACACTGTGGGTCTGGGATTCATGTCCATCGCTAACCGCAACGGCCGACATGAAATGAGGTCAGAAGACAGGAAGCGCTCACAGCGCATGGCCAAGGGATCACAATAGCGCAGACTCCTGTACAGCAAATAAGAACGCTCAGGAATCTGCGCCCAGTACCTAGGTGCAAATTTTGACACCTGTGCTGCGTCTCGTTAAAAAGACAAGTCACGCCTCCACAACTGTTTGACAGTATAATGGGCTAAATAGTGTACGTGTTTTAGTCAGCGTGTGCAAGGAGCAAAACAAATAGAGCAACCTTTTACTTGTGCAGCATTAATGCTGCACAAGGTGTGGCTCTTGTACCTTGCAACACCTGAGGGGGGGGTTAAAGGTAACCTTTGAAATTGGTTCAACTAGGCTTCGGCCTACACTCTGCTCCTCTACTCCTCCTGCTGACCCTGGGCTCAAACACCGCTAGTTTTTGCCCGGAAATGCTAGCTGCACAGAGAAAAACACCAGCCAATGTGTTAGTGGGGTTCAGCACCGCCAGCTGTTCCCCTGCTGTGTAGTCGGCAACGTGTCCAGCACAAGCCACGCTGGCACAACCGACCAAAAGCTGCCACCAGTGCAGGCTTCGGCCTACACTTTGCTCCTCTCCTCCTCCTGCTGACCCTGGGCTCAAACAACGCCAGTTTCTGCCCGGACATGCTAGCTGCACAGAGAAAAACACCAGCCAATGTGTTAGTGGGGTTCAGCAACGCCAGCTGTTCCCCTGCTGTGTAGCTTGCAACGTGACCTGCAAACGCCACGCAGGCACATGAACTGAAATTGAAGGGAGCCTGCCCCCCACCCACAGGTGTTTCTATGTATATCAGCCACCTTGTACAGCAGTACTGCTGCATTTGTACGAGGTGGCTGACTTTTTCTCCTTGCCCACGTGGAACTCAACACGTACAAAATGTGTCTCATTAGAGACCATTACAATGTCCCTGAGGTGTGACTTTCCTTTGTAATGACACGCAGCACCCCCATTGTTAGCGCTGCCCGTCTCCTGACATCATTGGTTGGCTGGCTGTGCCTGTGCGTCCCCCCTGCCCGACACAACGCCCCCCGTTGTCTCATATATTTTGACTGCGAGGGTGTGATTGATGGGCACGAGCAGTGCATATGTTCCCCTGTTTTCACTCCCCTCCTTCCGCCTTCTTCTGACTGTGCGGCCTCATGGCCGCGGCATGCGATAAGGGATCAGCTGAGGCCGCCCAGTCTGAAGCAGGTGTAAGGACATGTGTGAGCGGCGATCATATTTACTGCACAAGGCCACGAATCCCAGCACCGCAGTGTGACTTTAGGAAAAGCCACTGTGGGTCTGGGATTTATGGCCATCGTTAACCGCACCGGCCAACATGAAATGAGGTCATGAGACGGCCTGCACTAACAGGGTATTGCCAAGGGATAACACAAGAGCGCAGACTCCTGTACAGCAAATAACAACGCTCAGGAATCTGCGCCCAGTACCTAGGTGCAAATTTTGACACCTGTGCTGCGTCTCGTTAAAAAGACAAGTCACGCCTCCACAACTGTTTGACAGTATAATGGGCTAAATAGTGTACGTGTTTAATTCAGCGTGTGCAAGGAGCAAAATTAAATAGAGCAACCTTTGACTTGTGCATCATTAATGCTGTTCAAGGTGTGGCTCTTGTACCTTGCAACACCTGAGGGGGGGGTTAAAGGTAACCTTTGAAATTGGTTCAACTAGGCTTCGGCCTACACTCTGCTCCTCTACTCCTCCTGCTGACCCTGGGCTCAAACAACGCCAGTTTCTGCCCGGAAATGCTAGCTGCACAGAGAAAAACACCAGCCAATGTGTTAGTGGGGTTCAGCACCGCCAGCTGTTCCCCTGCTGTGTAGTCGGCAACGTGTCCAGCACAAGCCACGCTGGCACAACAGAACAAAAGCTGCCACCAGTGCAGGCTGCGGCCTACACTTTGCTCCTCTCCTCCTCCTCCTGCTGACCCTGGGCTCTAACACCGCTAGTTTTTGCCCGGACATGCAATCTGCACAGAGAAAAACACCAGTCAATGTGTCAGTGGGGTTCAGCAACGCCAGCTGTTCCCCTGCTGTGTAGCTTGCAACGTGACCTGCAAACGCCACGCAGGCACATGAACTGAAATTGAAGGGAGCCTGCCCCCCACCCACAGGTGTTTCTATGTATAACAGCCACCTTGTACAGCAGTACTGCTGCATTTGTACAAGGTGGCTGACTTTTTCTCCTTGCACACGTGGAACTCAACAAGTACAAAATGTGTCTCATTACAGACCATTACAATGTCCCTGAGGTGTGACTTTCCTTTTTAATGACACGCAGCACCCCCATTGTTAGCGCTGCCCGTCTCCTGACATCATTGGTTGGCTGGCTGTGCCTGTGCGTCCCCCCTGCCCGACACAACGCCCCCCGTTGTCTCATATATTTTGACTGCGAGGGTGTGATTGATGGGCACGAGCAGTGCATATGTTCCCCTGTTTTCACTCCCCTCCTTCCGCCTTCTTCTGACTGTGCGGCCTCATGGCCGCGGCATGCGATAAGGGATCAGCTGAGGCCGCCCAGTCTGAAGCAGGTGTAAGGACATGTGTGAGCGGCGAACATATTTACTGCACAAGGCCACGAATCCCAGCACCGCAGTGTGACTTTAGGAAAAGCCACTATGGGTCTGGGATTTATGGCCATCGTTAACCGCACCGGCCAACATGAAATGAGGTCATGAGACGGCCTGCACTAACAGGGTATTGCCAAGGGATAACACAATAGCGCAGACTCCTGTACAGCAAATAACAACGCTCAGGAATCTGCGCCCAGTACCTAGGTGCAAATTTTGACACCTGTGCTGCGTCTCGTTAAAAAGACAAGTCACGCCTCCACAACTGTTTGACAGTATAATGGGCTAAATAGTGTACGTGTTTAATTCAGCGTGTGCAAGGAGCAAAATTAAATAGAGCAACCTTTGACTTGTGCATCATTAATGCTGTTCAAGGTGTGGCTCTTGTACCTTGCAACACCTGAGGGGGGGGGTTAAAGGTAACCTTTGAAATTGGTTCAACTAGGCTTCGGCCTACACTCTGCTCCTCTACTCCTCCTGCTGACCCTGGGCTCAAACACCGCTAGTTTTTGCCCGGAAATGCTAGCTGCACAGAGAAAAACACCAGCCAATGTGTTAGTGGGGTTCAGCACCGCCAGCTGTTCCCCCGCTGTGTAGCCGGCATCGTGTCCAGCACAAGCCACGCTGGCACAACCGACCAAAAGCTGCCACCAGTGCAGGCTTCGGCCTACACTTTGCTCCTCTCCTCCTCCTCCTGCTGACCCTGGGCTCTAACACCGCTAGTTTTTGCCCGGACATGCAATCTGCACAGAGAAAAACACCAGTCAATGTGTCAGTGGGGTTCAGCAACGCCAGCTGTTCCCCTGCTGTGTAGCTTGCAACGTGACCTGCAAACGCCACGCAGGCACATGAACTGAAATTGAAGGGAGCCTGCCCCCCACCCACAGGTGTTTCTATGTATAACAGCCACCTTGTACAGCAGTACTGCTGCATTTGTACAAGGTGGCTGATGTTTTCTCCTTGCCCACGTGGAACTCAACACGTACAAAATGTGTCTCTTTGAGACCATTCCACTGTCCCTGAGGTGTGACTTTCCTTTCTAATGATACGCAGCACCCCCCTTGGTAGCGCTTCCCGTCTTCTGACATCATTGGTTGGCTACTTGCGCCTGTTCGTCCGCCCTGCCTGAATAAAATGCTCCTCGTTGTCTTAATTATTTTGACTGCGAGGGTGTGATTGATGGGCACGAGCAGTGCATATCTTCGCCTGTCTTAACTCATCTCCTTCAGCCTTCTTCAGACTGTGCAGCCTCATGGCCGCGGCATGCGAGAAGGGATCAGCAGAGGCCGCCCAGTCTGAAGCAGGTGTAAGGACGTGTGTGAGCGGCCAAAATATTTACTGCTCAAGGCCACGAATCCCAGCACCGCAGTGTGGCTTTATGAAAAGACACTGTGGGTCTGGGATTTATGGCCATCGTTAACCGCACCGGCCAACATGAAATGATGTCATAAGATGGGCAGCGCTAACAGGGCATTGCCAAGGGATAACACAAGAGCGCAGACTCCTGTACAGCAAATAACAACGCTCAGGAAGCTGCTCCAAGCACCAAGGCGTTATTTTGGACACCTGTGCTGCGTCTCATCAAAAAACCAAGTCACGCATCCACTACAGTTTGACTGTAGAATGGGGTAAATTGTGTATGTCTTTCATTCAGCGTGTGCAAGTAGACAAATTAATAGAGCAACCTTTCACTTGTGCAGCATTAATACTGCACAAGGTGTGTCTCTTGTACTTTGTAACACCTGAGGGGGGGGTTAAAGGTTTCCTTTGAAATTGGTTCAACTAAGCTTCGGCCTACACTCTGCTCCTCTCCTCCTCCTCCTGCTTCAACACGGGCTCTAACATCGCTAGTTTTTGCCCGCAAGTGCTAGCTGCACAGAGAAAAACACACGCCATTGTGTTAGTGGGGTTCAGCAACGCCAGCTGTTCCCCCAGTGTGTAGCCGGCAAAGTGTCCTGCAAACGCAACGCAGACACAAAGCTGCCTCCAGTGCAGGCTTCGGCCTACACTCATCTCCCCCTGCTTACCCTTTGCTCCAACACCGCTAGTTGGGGCTCTAGGAAGACAATCTTTAATAGGCAAGGCAACGCATCCGGGTTCCAGCACCGCCAGCTGGTTCTCGGCAGTGTTCTTGTCACAGGTACTCCCTCGTGCCAAGCCTGGTTTCAGCACCGTCAGCTGTTTCCGGGTTGTGTCAAGCTCACTGAGACACCTATGCTTGCCTCGTCGTGGTGCGGTCGGGTTAGCCAACTCCAGGGTGCCTCCAGTTTAGGAGCTTCCTATGTGGGCTGCGTGAACTGGTAGTCAAGGCTGGTTCTGTAGTGCCAGTAGGCCCAGCTCCCCCTGTAGGACTGTTGGGGTTCGGTAACTGCGGCTGCCTCGCGGCCTAGCTGTTCTCTCCTCTCCTGTGGACCTTCGGGTCCACCACCTGGTTCCAGCACCGTCAGCTGGTTCCGGGCCGAGCCTTTGGCTTAGGTGCCTCCTCCTGGGTATCCGAGTTCCGCCAACGCCAGGCGGTCCTTGGTAGTGCTTTTAAGCGCGGGCACCTACAGCTTAGTAACCGGGTTCCAGCACCGTCAGCTGGTCCTCGGTCGTGCCATTGGCTCTTGCACACTGGGGCAACGCATCCGGGTTCCAGCACCGCCAGCTGGTTCTCGGCAGTGTTTTTGTCACAGGTACTCCCTCGTGCCAAGCCTGGTTTCAGCACCGTCAGCTGTTTCCGGGTTGTGTCAAGCTCACTGAGACACCTATGCTTGCCTCGTCGTGGTGCGGTCGGGTTAGCCAACTCCAGGGTGCCTCCAGTTTAGGAGCTTCCTATGTGGGCTGCGTGAACTGGTAGTCAAGGCTGGTTCTGTAGTGCCAGTAGGCCCAGCTCCCCCTGTAGGACTGTTGGGGTTCGGTAACTGCGGCTGCCTCGCGGCCTAGCTGTTCTCTCCTCTCCTGTGGACCTTCGGGTCCACCACCTGGTTCCAGCACCGTCAGCTGGTTCCGGGCCGAGCCTTTGGCTTAGGTGCCTCCTCCTGGGTATCCGAGTTCCGCCAACGCCAGGCGGTCCTTGGTAGTGCTTTTAAGCGCGGGCACCTACAGCTTAGTAACCGGGTTCCAGCACCGTCAGCTGGTCCTCGGTCGTGCCATTGGCTCTTGCACACTGGGGCAACGCATCCGGGTTCCAGCACCGCCAGCTGGTTCTCGGCAGTGTTCTTGTCACAGGTACTCCCTCGTGCCAAGCCTGGTTTCAGCACCGTCAGCTGTTTCCGGGTTGTGTCAAGCTCACTGAGACACCTATGCTTGCCTCGTCGTGGTGCGGTCGGGTTAGCCAACTCCAGGGTGCCTCCAGTTTAGGAGCTTCCTATGTGGGCTGCGTGAACTGGTAGTCAAGGCTGGTTCTGTAGTGCCAGTAGGCCCAGCTCCCCCTGTAGGACTGTTGGGGTTCGGTAACTGCGGCTGCCTCGCGGCCTAGCTGTTCTCTCCTCTCCTGTGGACCTTCGGGTCCACCACCTGGTTCCAGCACCGTCAGCTGGTTCCGGGCCGAGCCTTTGGCTTAGGTGCCTCCTCCTGGGTATCCGAGTTCCGCCAACGCCAGGCGGTCCTTGGTAGTGCTTTTAAGCGCGGGCACCTACAGCTTAGTAACCGGGTTCCAGCACCGTCAGCTGGTCCTCGGTCGTGCCATTGGCTCTTGCACACTGGGGCAACGCATCCGGGTTCCAGCACCGCCAGCTGGTTCTCGGCAGTGTTTTTGTCACAGGTACTCCCTCGTGCCAAGCCTGGTTTCAGCACCGTCAGCTGTTTCCGGGTTGTGTCAAGCTCACTGAGACACCTATGCTTGCCTCGTCGTGGTGCGGTCGGGTTAGCCAACTCCAGGGTGCCTCCAGTTTAGGAGCTTCCTATGTGGGCTGCGTGAACTGGTAGTCAAGGCTGGTTCTGTAGTGCCAGTAGGCCCAGCTCCCCCTGTAGGACTGTTGGGGTTCGGTAACTGCGGCTGCCTCGCGGCCTAGCTGTTCTCTCCTCTCCTGTGGACCTTCGGGTCCACCACCTGGTTCCAGCACCGTCAGCTGGTTCCGGGCCGAGCCTTTGGCTTAGGTGCCTCCTCCTGGGTATCCGAGTTCCGCCAACGCCAGGCGGTCCTTGGTAGTGCTTTTAAGCGCGGGCACCTACAGCTTAGTAACCGGGTTCCAGCACCGTCAGCTGGTCCTCGGTCGTGCCATTGGCTCTTGCACACTGGGGCAACGCATCCGGGTTCCAGCACCGCCAGCTGGTTCTCGGCAGTGTTTTTGTCACAGGTACTCCCTCGTGCCAAGCCTGGTTTCAGCACCGTCAGCTGTTTCCGGGTTGTGTCAAGCTCACTGAGACACCTATGCTTGCCTCGTCGTGGTGCGGTCGGGTTAGCCAACTCCAGGGTGCCTCCAGTTTAGGAGCTTCCTATGTGGGCTGCGTGAACTGGTAGTCAAGGCTGGTTCTGTAGTGCCAGTAGGCCCAGCTCCCCCTGTAGGACTGTTGGGGTTCGGTAACTGCGGCTGCCTCGCGGCCTAGCTGTTCTCTCCTCTCCTGTGGACCTTCGGGTCCACCACCTGGTTCCAGCACCGTCAGCTGGTTCCGGGCCGAGCCTTTGGCTTAGGTGCCTCCTCCTGGGTATCCGAGTTCCGCCAACGCCAGGCGGTCCTTGGTAGTGCTTTTAAGCGCGGGCACCTACAGCTTAGTAACCGGGTTCCAGCACCGTCAGCTGGTCCTCGGTCGTGCCATTGGCTCTTGCACACTGGGGCAACGCATCCGGGTTCCAGCACCGCCAGCTGGTTCTCGGCAGTGTTTTTGTCACAGGTACTCCCTCGTGCCAAGCCTGGTTTCAGCACCGTCAGCTGTTTCCGGGTTGTGTCAAGCTCACTGAGACACCTATGCTTGCCTCGTCGTGGTGCGGTCGGGTTAGCCAACTCCAGGGTGCCTCCAGTTTAGGAGCTTCCTATGTGGGCTGCGTGAACTGGTAGTCAAGGCTGGTTCTGTAGTGCCAGTAGGCCCAGCTCCCCCTGTAGGACTGTTGGGGTTCGGTAACTGCGGCTGCCTCGCGGCCTAGCTGTTCTCTCCTCTCCTGTGGACCTTCGGGTCCACCACCTGGTTCCAGCACCGTCAGCTGGTTCCGGGCCGAGCCTTTGGCTTAGGTGCCTCCTCCTGGGTATCCGAGTTCCGCCAACGCCAGGCGGTCCTTGGTAGTGCTTTTAAGCGCGGGCACCTACAGCTTAGTAACCGGGTTCCAGCACCGTCAGCTGGTCCTCGGTCGTGCCATTGGCTCTTGCACACTGGGGCAACGCATCCGGGTTCCAGCACCGCCAGCTGGTTCTCGGCAGTGTTTTTGTCACAGGTACTCCCTCGTGCCAAGCCTGGTTTCAGCACCGTCAGCTGTTTCCGGGTTGTGTCAAGCTCACTGAGACACCTATGCTTGCCTCGTCGTGGTGCGGTCGGGTTAGCCAACTCCAGGGTGCCTCCAGTTTAGGAGCTTCCTATGTGGGCTGCGTGAACTGGTAGTCAAGGCTGGTTCTGTAGTGCCAGTAGGCCCAGCTCCCCCTGTAGGACTGTTGGGGTTCGGTAACTGCGGCTGCCTCGCGGCCTAGCTGTTCTCTCCTCTCCTGTGGACCTTCGGGTCCACCACCTGGTTCCAGCACCGTCAGCTGGTTCCGGGCCGAGCCTTTGGCTTAGGTGCCTCCTCCTGGGTATCCGAGTTCCGCCAACGCCAGGCGGTCCTTGGTAGTGCTTTTAAGCGCGGGCACCTACAGCTTAGTAACCGGGTTCCAGCACCGTCAGCTGGTCCTCGGTTGTGCCATTGGCTCTTGCACACTGGGGCAACGCATCCGGGTTCCAGCACCGCCAGCTGGTTCTCGGCAGTGTTTTTGTCACAGGTACTCCCTCGTGCCAAGCCTGGTTTCAGCACCGTCAGCTGTTTCCGGGTTGTGTCAAGCTCACTGAGACACCTATGCTTGCCTCGTCGTGGTGCGGTCGGGTTAGCCAACTCCAGGGTGCCTCCAGTTTAGGAGCTTCCTATGTGGGCTGCGTGAACTGGTAGTCAAGGCTGGTTCTGTAGTGCCAGTAGGCCCAGCTCCCCCTGTAGGACTGTTGGGGTTCGGTAACTGCGGCTGCCTCGCGGCCTAGCTGTTCTCTCCTCTCCTGTGGACCTTCGGGTCCACCACCTGGTTCCAGCACCGTCAGCTGGTTCCGGGCCGAGCCTTTGGCTTAGGTGCCTCCTCCTGGGTATCCGAGTTCCGCCAACGCCAGGCGGTCCTTGGTAGTGCTTTTAAGCGCGGGCACCTACAGCTTAGTAACCGGGTTCCAGCACCGTCAGCTGGTCCTCGGTCGTGCCATTGGCTCTTGCACACTGGGGCAACGCATCCGGGTTCCAGCACCGCCAGCTGGTTCTCGGCAGTGTTTTTGTCACAGGTACTCCCTCGTGCCAAGCCTGGTTTCAGCACCGTCAGCTGTTTCCGGGTTGTGTCAAGCTCACTGAGACACCTATGCTTGCCTCGTCGTGGTGCGGTCGGGTTAGCCAACTCCAGGGTGCCTCCAGTTTAGGAGCTTCCTATGTGGGCTGCGTGAACTGGTAGTCAAGGCTGGTTCTGTAGTGCCAGTAGGCCCAGCTCCCCCTGTAGGACTGTTGGGGTTCGGTAACTGCGGCTGCCTCGCGGCCTAGCTGTTCTCTCCTCTCCTGTGGACCTTCGGGTCCACCACCTGGTTCCAGCACCGTCAGCTGGTTCTCGGCAGTGTCTTTTGCTCTTGTACCTTCTGCTCCCCATCCTGGTTCCAGTACCGTCAGCTGGTTCCGGGCAGAGCCTTTGGCTTAGGTGCCTCCTTCTGGGTATCCAAGTTCCACCAACGTCAGGTGGTCCTTGGTAGTGCTTTCAGGCACGGGTACCTCCTGCTTAGTAACCGGGTTCCAGTAACGTCAGCTGGTCCTCGGTAGTTCCATTGGCTCTTGGACCTTCGGCTACCCATCCGGGTTCCAGTACCGTCAGCTGGTTCTCGGCAGTGTCTTTTGCTCTTGTACCTTCTGCTCCCCATCCTGGTTCCAGTAACGTCAGCTGGTTCCGGGCAGAGCCTTTGGCTTAGGTGCCTCCTTCTGGGTATCCGAGTTCCGTCAACGTCAGGCGGTCCTTGGTAGTGCTTTTTAGCACGGGTACCTCCTGCTTAGTAACCGGGTTCCAGTAACGTCAGCTGGTCCTCGGTAGTTCCATAGGCTCTTGAACCTTCGGGTAGCCATCCGAGTTCCAGTTCCATCAGCTGGTTCTTGGCATTTTCTCAGCCTTCTTGTACCTTCTGCTACATTTCCAAGTTGAAGACCCTAACGTCGACGACCCGGAAGACCACCACGATGACGACGACACGGAAGACCACCCCGATGACGACGACGACGACGGCGGAGACGACGACGGCGGAGATGACGACACTGGAGACGACGACCCTGGAGACGACAACATGGAAGACCGAGAAGCAGAAGAACAAGAGGCTGCAGAACAAAGAGCAGAAGAACATTAAGCATAAGACTTAATATCAGAGCAAAAGATATTATCTAAATTATATGCAGAAGAAGACTAAGCAGTGTATGGGGGTGAGTCCGTTCCTCCTCGTGGTGCCCCTGGATAAAGCCTGATGCTGCAGGCCAAACTGAACGCGGACAAATGTAACTTTTGTGACTGGCAGAACGGAAGGTGTAATCTTCAAACTTTTATAGATAACAACTACGGGAATGCCTGTCACAAATGAGAATATGATGAAGAAGTAGAATAGGAAGAATAATAACAGTGGAATAAAAAGAATATGTAGAATAAGAAGAATAATAATAGTTGAATAAAATGAATATGAAGAATGTAATAAAAAAAAAAAAATAGGTAGAAGATGAAGAAGAAGATGAATAAGGTGAAGAAGTTGATGTCAAAGATGCTGATGATGATGAAGATGAAAGTGTGGGAAAAGAAAAAAAAAAAGAAAAAAAAGAAGGGGAAGGGCGTGGAATAGTGAAACATCAATATCTGACAAAATAAAAAAAAAATTTACATAGTCAATATCTTTGTCACTCCGAACGTCTTAAAAAAAAACAAAAAACATGCTATTCTATTTGATTGGGATAAACCTCTATGACTTTAATGTCTCCGCCACCTCCCCAAATACATCCGGCATTATTCTTAGTTGTTTTCCTTCATGTAGAATGAACCTACAAGGAAAGAAAGGGTTTATTTTAATTCCGATATTTTGGTCCCATTGACTTGCATTGGGATCGGGTATCGGTATCGGCGATATCCGATATTTTTTGAATATCGGCCGATCCAAACCGATACCGATACTTTCCGATATCGGAAGGTATCGCTCAACACTACTCCTATACTAATAGAGCCACATGCTCACCGGTTTGCCACATGATGTAGGCCTATGGACTGAACAAGAAACCACCAAAAATTTTAACCAGTCATCGTTCTCACAACACTGAGGACTAGTCATTCGAAATGACTTCTCCATGCATTTTATGCATTGGTAAAAGCACTATGATGAAAAGTGTGATATGTTTTCAGGTATCTCCTATACTAATAGAGCCACATGCTCACCGGTTTGCCACATGATGTAGGCCTATGGACTGAACAAGAAACCACCAAAAATTTTAACCAGTCATCGTTCTCACAACACTGAGGACCAGTCATTCGAAATGACTTCTCCATGCATTTTATGCATTGGTAAAAGCACTATGATGAAAAGTGTGATATGTTTTCAGGTATCTCCTATACTAATAGAGCCACATGCTCACCGGTTTGCCACATGATGTAGGCCTATGGACTGAACAAGAAACCACCAAAAATTTTAACCAGTCATCGTTCTCACAACACTGAGGACCAGTCATTCGAAATGACTTCTCCATGCATTTTATGCATTGGTAAAAGCACTATGATTGAAAAGTGTGATATGTTTTCAGGTATCTCCTATACTAATAGAGCCACATGCTCACCGGTTTGCCACATGATGTAGGCCTATGGACTGAACAAGAAACCACCAAAAATTTTAACCAGTCATCGTTCTCACAACACTGAGGACCAGTCATTCGAAATGACTTCTCCATGCATTTTATGCATTGGTAAAAGCACTATGATGAAAAGTGTGATATGTTTTCAGGTATCTCCTATACTAATAGAGCCACATGCTCACCGGTTTGCCACATGATGTAGGCCTATGGACTGAACAAGAAACCACCAAAAATTTTAACCAGTCATCGTTCTCACAACACTGAGGACCAGTCATTCGAAATGACTTCTCCATGCATTTTATGCATTGGTAAAAGCACTATGATGAAAAGTGTGATATGTTTTCAGGTATCTCCTATACTAATAGAGCCACATGCTCACCGGTTTGCCACATGATGTAGGCCTATGGACTGAACAAGAAACCACCAAAAATTTTAACCAGTCATCGTTCTCACAACACTGAGGACCAGTCATTCGAAATGACTTCTCCATGCATTTTATGCATTGGTAAAAGCACTATGATGAAAAGTGTGATATGTTTTCAGGTATCTCCTATACTAATAGAGCCACATGCTCACCGGTTTGCCACATGATGTAGGCCTATGGACTGAACAAGAAACCACCAAAAATTTTAACCAGTCATCGTTCTCACAACACTGAGGACCAGTCATTCGAAATGACTTCTCCATGCATTTTATGCATTGGTAAAAGCACTATGATGAAAAGTGTGATATGTTTTCAGGTATCTCCTATACTAATAGAGCCACATGCTCACCGGTTTGCCACATGATGTAGGCCTATGGACTGAACAAGAAACCACCAAAAATTTTAACCAGTCATCGTTCTCACAACACTGAGGACCAGTCATTCGAAATGACTTCTCCATGCATTTTATGCATTGGTAAAAGCACTATGATGAAAAGTGTGATATGTTTTCAGGTATCTCCTATACTAATAGAGCCACATGCTCACCGGTTTGCCACATGATGTAGGCCTATGGACTGAACAAGAAACCACCAAAAATTTTAACCAGTCATCGTTCTCACAACACTGAGGACTAGTCATTCGAAATGACTTCTCCATGCATTTTATGCATTGGTAAAAGCACTATGATGAAAAGTGTGATATGTTTTCAGGTATCTCCTATACTAATAGAGCCACATGCTCACCGGTTTGCCACATGATGTAGGCCTATGGACTGAACAAGAAACCACCAAAAATTTTAACCAGTCATCGTTCTCACAACACTGAGGACCAGTCATTCGAAATGACTTCTCCATGCATTTTATGCATTGGTAAAAGCACTATGATGAAAAGTGTGATATGTTTTCAGGTATCTCCTATACTAATAGAGCCACATGCTCACCGGTTTGCCACATGATGTAGGCCTATGGACTGAACAAGAAACCACCAAAAATTTTAACCAGTCATCATTCTCACAACACTGAGGACCAGTCATTCGAAATGACTTCTCCATGCATTTTATGCATTGGTAAAAGCACTATGATGAAAAGGGTGATATGTTTTCAGGTATCTCCTATACTAATAGAGCCACATGCTCACCGGTTTGCCACATGATGTAGGCCTATGGACTGAACAAGAAACCACCAAAAATTTTAACCAGTCATCGTTCTCACAACACTGAGGACCAGTCATTCGAAATGACTTCTCCATGCATTTTATGCATTGGTAAAAGCACTATGATGAAAAGTGTGATATGTTTTCAGGTATCTCCTATACTAATAGAGCCACATGGTCACCGGTTTGCCACATGATGTAGGCCTATGGACTGAACAAGAAACCACCAAAAATTTTAACCAGTCATCGTTCTCACAACACTGAGGACCAGTCATTCGAAATGACTTCTCCATGCATTTTATGCATTGGTAAAAGCACTATGATGAAAAGTGTGATATGTTTTCAGGTATCTCCTATACTAATAGAGCCACATGCTCACCGGTTTGCCACATGATGTAGGCCTATGGACTGAACAAGAAACCACCAAAAATTTTAACCAGTCATCGTTCTCACAACACTGAGGACCAGTCATTCGAAATGACTTCTCCATGCATTTTATGCATTGGTAAAAGCACTATGATGAAAAGTGTGATATGTTTTCAGGTATCTCCTATACTAATAGAGCCACATGGTCACCGGTTTGCCACATGATGTAGGCCTATGGACTGAACAAGAAACCACCAAAAATTTTAACCAGTCATCGTTCTCACAACACTGAGGACCAGTCATTCGAAATGACTTCTCCATGCATTTTATGCATTGGTAAAAGCACTATGATGAAAAGTGTGATATGTTTTCAGGTATCTCCTATACTAATAGAGCCACATGCTCACCGGTTTGCCACATGATGTAGGCCTATGGACTGAACAAGAAACCACCAAAAATTTTAACCAGTCATCGTTCTTACAACACTGAGGACCAGTCATTCGAAATGACTTCTCCATGCATTTTATGCATTGGTAAAAGCACTATGATGAAAAGTGTGATATGTTTTCAGGTATCTCCTATACTAATAGAGCCACATGCTCACCGGTTTGCCACATGATGTAGGCCTATGGACTGAACAAGAAACCACCAAAAATTTTAACCAGTCATCGTTCTCACAACACTGAGGACCAGTCATTCGAAATGACTTCTCCATGCATTTTATGCATTGGTAAAAGCACTATGATGAAAAGTGTGATATGTTTTCAGGTATCTCCTATACTAATAGAGCCACATGCTCACCGGTTTGCCACATGATGTAGGCCTATGGACTGAACAAGAAACCACCAAAAATTTTAACCAGTCATCGTTCTCACAACACTGAGGACCAGTCATTCGAAATGACTTCTCCATGCATTTTATGCATTGGTAAAAGCACTATGATGAAAAGTGTGATATGTTTTCAGGTATCTCCTATACTAATAGAGCCACATGCTCACCGGTTTGCCACATGATGTAGGCCTATGGACTGAACAAGAAACCACCAAAAATTTTAACCAGTCATCGTTCTCACAACACTGAGGACCAGTCATTCGAAATGACTTCTCCATGCATTTTATGCATTGGTAAAAGCACTATGATGAAAAGTGTGATATGTTTTCAGGTATCTCCTATACTAATAGAGCCACATGCTCACCGGTTTGCCACATGATGTAGGCCTATGGACTGAACAAGAAACCACCAAAAATTTTAACCAGTCATCGTTCTCACAACACTGAGGACCAGTCATTCGAAATGACTTCTCCATGCATTTTATGCATTGGTAAAAGCACTATGATGAAAAGTGTGATATGTTTTCAGGTATCTCCTATACTAATAGAGCCACATGCTCACCGGTTTGCCACATGATGTAGGCCTATGGACTGAACAAGAAACCACCAAAAATTTTAACCAGTCATCGTTCTCACAACACTGAGGACCAGTCATTCGAAATGACTTCTCCATGCATTTTATGCATTGGTAAAAGCACTATGATGAAAAGTGTGATATGTTTTCAGGTATCTCCTATACTAATAGAGCCACATGCTCACCGGTTTGCCACATGATGTAGGCCTATGGACTGAACAAGAAACCACCAAAAATTTTAACCAGTCATCGTTCTCACAACACTGAGGACCAGTCATTCGAAATGACTTCTCCATGCATTTTATGCATTGGTAAAAGCACTATGATGAAAAGTGTGATATGTTTTCAGGTATCTCCTATACTAATAGAGCCACATGCTCACCGGTTTGCCACATGATGTAGGCCTATGGACTGAACAAGAAACCACCAAAAATTTTAACCAGTCATCGTTCTCACAACACTGAGGACCAGTCATTCGAAATGACTTCTCCATGCATTTTATGCATTGGTAAAAGCACTATGATGAAAAGTGTGATATGTTTTCAGGTATCTCCTATACTAATAGAGCCACATGCTCACCGGTTTGCCACATGATGTAGGCCTATGGACTGAACAAGAAACCACCAAAAATTTTAACCAGTCATCGTTCTCACAACACTGAGGACCAGTCATTCGAAATGACTTCTCCATGCATTTTATGCATTGGTAAAAGCACTATGATGAAAAGTGTGATATGTTTTCAGGTATCTCCTATACTAATAGAGCCACATGCTCACCGGTTTGCCACATGATGTAGGCCTATGGACTGAACAAGAAACCACCAAAAATTTTAACCAGTCATCGTTCTCACAACACTGAGGACCAGTCATTCGAAATGACTTCTCCATGCATTTTATGCATTGGTAAAAGCACTATGATGAAAAGTGTGATATGTTTTCAGGTATCTCCTATACTAAGAGAGCCACATGCTCACCGGTTTGCCACATGATGTAGGCCTATGGACTGAACAAGAAACCACCAAAAATTTTAACCAGTCATCGTTCTCACAACACTGAGGACCAGTCATTCGAAATGACTTCTCCATGCATTTTATGCATTGGTAAAAGCACTATGATGAAAAGTGTGATATGTTTTCAGGTATCTCCTATACTAATAGAGCCACATGCTCACCGGTTTGCCACATGATGTAGGCCTATGGACTGAACAAGAAACCACCAAAAATTTTAACCAGTCATCGTTCTCACAACACTGAGGACCAGTCATTCGAAATGACTTCTCCATGCATTTTATGCATTGGTAAAAGCACTATGATGAAAAGTGTGATATGTTTTCAGGTATCTCCTATACTAATAGAGCCACATGCTCACCGGTTTGCCACATGATGTAGGCCTATGGACTGAACAAGAAACCACCAAAAATTTTAACCAGTCATCGTTCTCACAACACTGAGGACCAGTCATTCGAAATGACTTCTCCATGCATTTTATGCATTGGTAAAAGCACTATGATGAAAAGTGTGATATGTTTTCAGGTATCTCCTATACTAATAGAGCCACATGCTCACCGGTTTGCCACATGATGTAGGCCTATGGACTGAACAAGAAACCACCAAAAATTTTAACCAGTCATCGTTCTCACAACACTGAGGACCAGTCATTCGAAATGACTTCTCCATGCATTTTATGCATTGGTAAAAGCACTATGATGAAAAGTGTGATATGTTTTCAGGTATCTCCTATACTAATAGAGCCACATGCTCACCGGTTTGCCACATGATGTAGGCCTATGGACTGAACAAGAAACCACCAAAAATTTTAACCAGTCATCGTTCTCACAACACTGAGGACCAGTCATTCGAAATGACTTCTCCATGCATTTTATGCATTGGTAAAAGCACTATGATTGAAAAGTGTGATATGTTTTCAGGTATCTCCTATACTAATAGAGCCACATGCTCACCGGTTTGCCACATGATGTAGGCCTATGGACTGAACAAGAAACCACCAAAAATTTTAACCAGTCATCGTTCTCACAACACTGAGGACCAGTCATTCGAAATGACTTCTCCATGCATTTTATGCATTGGTAAAAGCACTATGATGAAAAGTGTGATATGTTTTCAGGTATCTCCTATACTAATAGAGCCACATGCTCACCGGTTTGCCACATGATGTAGGCCTATGGACTGAACAAGAAACCACCAAAAATTTTAACCAGTCATCGTTCTCACAACACTGAGGACCAGTCATTCGAAATGACTTCTCCATGCATTTTATGCATTGGTAAAAGCACTATGATGAAAAGTGTGATATGTTTTCAGGTATCTCCTATACTAATAGAGCCACATGCTCACCGGTTTGCCACATGATGTAGGCCTATGGACTGAACAAGAAACCACCAAAAATTTTAACCAGTCATCGTTCTCACAACACTGAGGACCAGTCATTCGAAATGACTTCTCCATGCATTTTATGCATTGGTAAAAGCACTATGATGAAAAGTGTGATATGTTTTCAGGTATCTCCTATACTAATAGAGCCACATGCTCACCGGTTTGCCACATGATGTAGGCCTATGGACTGAACAAGAAACCACCAAAAATTTTAACCAGTCATCGTTCTCACAACACTGAGGACCAGTCATTCGAAATGACTTCTCCATGCATTTTATGCATTGGTAAAAGCACTATGATGAAAAGTGTGATATGTTTTCAGGTATCTCCTATACTAATAGAGCCACATGCTCACCGGTTTGCCACATGATGTAGGCCTATGGACTGAACAAGAAACCACCAAAAATTTTAACCAGTCATCGTTCTCACAACACTGAGGACCAGTCATTCGAAATGACTTCTCCATGCATTTTATGCATTGGTAAAAGCACTATGATGAAAAGTGTGATATGTTTTCAGGTATCTCCTATACTAATAGAGCCACATGCTCACCGGTTTGCCACATGATGTAGGCCTATGGACTGAACAAGAAACCACCAAAAATTTTAACCAGTCATCGTTCTCACAACACTGAGGACCAGTCATTCGAAATGACTTCTCCATGCATTTTATGCATTGGTAAAAGCACTATGATGAAAAGTGTGATATGTTTTCAGGTATCTCCTATACTAATAGAGCCACATGCTCACCGGTTTGCCACATGATGTAGGCCTATGGACTGAACAAGAAACCACCAAAAATTTTAACCAGTCATCGTTCTCACAACACTGAGGACCAGTCATTCGAAATGACTTCTCCATGCATTTTATGCATTGGTAAAAGCACTATGATGAAAAGTGTGATATGTTTTCAGGTATCTCCTATACTAATAGAGCCACATGCTCACCGGTTTGCCACATGATGTAGGCCTATGGACTGAACAAGAAACCACCAAAAATTTTAACCAGTCATCGTTCTCACAACACTGAGGACCAGTCATTCGAAATGACTTCTCCATGCATTTTATGCATTGGTAAAAGCACTATGATGAAAAGTGTGATATGTTTTCAGGTATCTCCTATACTAATAGAGCCACATGCTCACCGGTTTGCCACATGATGTAGGCCTATGGACTGAACAAGAAACCACCAAAAATTTTAACCAGTCATCGTTCTCACAACACTGAGGACCAGTCATTCGAAATGACTTCTCCATGCATTTTATGCATTGGTAAAAGCACTATGATGAAAAGTGTGATATGTTTTCAGGTATCTCCTATACTAATAGAGCCACATGCTCACCGGTTTGCCACATGATGTAGGCCTATGGACTGAACAAGAAACCACCAAAAATTTTAACCAGTCATCGTTCTCACAACACTGAGGACCAGTCATTCGAAATGACTTCTCCATGCATTTTATGCATTGGTAAAAGCACTATGATGAAAAGTGTGATATGTTTTCAGGTATCTCCTATACTAATAGAGCCACATGCTCACCGGTTTGCCACATGATGTAGGCCTATGGACTGAACAAGAAACCACCAAAAATTTTAACCAGTCATCGTTCTCACAACACTGAGGACCAGTCATTCGAAATGACTTCTCCATGCATTTTATGCATTGGTAAAAGCACTATGATGAAAAGTGTGATATGTTTTCAGGTATCTCCTATACTAATAGAGCCACATGCTCACCGGTTTGCCACATGATGTAGGCCTATGGACTGAACAAGAAACCACCAAAAATTTTAACCAGTCATCGTTCTCACAACACTGAGGACCAGTCATTCGAAATGACTTCTCCATGCATTTTATGCATTGGTAAAAGCACTATGATGAAAAGTGTGATATGTTTTCAGGTATCTCCTATACTAATAGAGCCACATGCTCACCGGTTTGCCACATGATGTAGGCCTATGGACTGAACAAGAAACCACCAAAAATTTTAACCAGTCATCGTTCTCACAACACTGAGGACCAGTCATTCGAAATGACTTCTCCATGCATTTTATGCATTGGTAAAAGCACTATGATGAAAAGTGTGATATGTTTTCAGGTATCTCCTATACTAATAGAGCCACATGCTCACCGGTTTGCCACATGATGTAGGCCTATGGACTGAACAAGAAACCACCAAAAATTTTAACCAGTCATCGTTCTCACAACACTGAGGACCAGTCATTCGAAATGACTTCTCCATGCATTTTATGCATTGGTAAAAGCACTATGATGAAAAGTGTGATATGTTTTCAGGTATCTCCTATACTAATAGAGCCACATGCTCACCGGTTTGCCACATGATGTAGGCCTATGGACTGAACAAGAAACCACCAAAATTTTAACCAGTCATCGTTCTCACAACACTGAGGACCAGTCATTCGAAATGACTTCTCCATGCATTTTATGCATTGGTAAAAGCACTATGATGAAAAGTGTGATATGTTTTCAGGTATCTCCTATACTAATAGAGCCACATGCTCACCGGTTTGCCACATGATGTAGGCCTATGGACTGAACAAGAAACCACCAAAAATTTTAACCAGTCATCGTTCTCACAACACTGAGGACCAGTCATTCGAAATGACTTCTCCATGCATTTTATGCATTGGTAAAAGCACTATGATGAAAAGTGTGATATGTTTTCAGGTATCTCCTATACTAATAGAGCCACATGCTCACCGGTTTGCCACATGATGTAGGCCTATGGACTGAACAAGAAACCACCAAAAATTTTAACCAGTCATCGTTCTCACAACACTGAGGACCAGTCATTCGAAATGACTTCTCCATGCATTTTATGCATTGGTAAAAGCACTATGATGAAAAGTGTGATATGTTTTCAGGTATCTCCTATACTAATAGAGCCACATGCTCACCGGTTTGCCACATGATGTAGGCCTATGGACTGAACAAGAAACCACCAAAAATTTTAACCAGTCATCGTTCTCACAACACTGAGGACCAGTCATTCGAAATGACTTCTCCATGCATTTTATGCATTGGTAAAAGCACTATGATGAAAAGTGTGATATGTTTTCAGGTATCTCCTATACTAATAGAGCCACATGCTCACCGGTTTGCCACATGATGTAGGCCTATGGACTGAACAAGAAACCACCAAAAATTTTAACCAGTCATCGTTCTCACAACACTGAGGACCAGTCATTCGAAATGACTTCTCCATGCATTTTATGCATTGGTAAAAGCACTATGATGAAAAGTGTGATATGTTTTCAGGTATCTCCTATACTAATAGAGCCACATGCTCACCGGTTTGCCACATGATGTAGGCCTATGGACTGAACAAGAAACCACCAAAAATTTTAACCAGTCATCGTTCTCACAACACTGAGGACCAGTCATTCGAAATGACTTCTCCATGCATTTTATGCATTGGTAAAAGCACTATGATGAAAAGTGTGATATGTTTTCAGGTATCTCCTATACTAATAGAGCCACATGCTCACCGGTTTGCCACATGATGTAGGCCTATGGACTGAACAAGAAACCACCAAAAATTTTAACCAGTCATCGTTCTCACAACACTGAGGACCAGTCATTCGAAATGACTTCTCCATGCATTTTATGCATTGGTAAAAGCACTATGATGAAAAGTGTGATATGTTTTCAGGTATCTCCTATACTAATAGAGCCACATGCTCACCGGTTTGCCACATGATGTAGGCCTATGGACTGAACAAGAAACCACCAAAAATTTTAACCAGTCATCGTTCTCACAACACTGAGGACCAGTCATTCGAAATGACTTCTCCATGCATTTTATGCATTGGTAAAAGCACTATGATGAAAAGTGTGATATGTTTTCAGGTATCTCCTATACTAATAGAGCCACATGCTCACCGGTTTGCCACATGATGTAGGCCTATGGACTGAACAAGAAACCACCAAAAATTTTAACCAGTCATCGTTCTCACAACACTGAGGACCAGTCATTCGAAATGACTTCTCCATGCATTTTATGCATTGGTAAAAGCACTATGATGAAAAGTGTGATATGTTTTCAGGTATCTCCTATACTAATAGAGCCACATGCTCACCGGTTTGCCACATGATGTAGGCCTATGGAACTGAACAAGAAACCACCAAAAATTTTAACCAGTCATCGTTCTCACAACACTGAGGACCAGTCATTCGAAATGACTTCTCCATGCATTTTATGCATTGGTAAAAGCACTATGATGAAAAGTGTGATATGTTTTCAGGTATCTCCTATACTAATAGAGCCACATGCTCACCGGTTTGCCACACATGATGTAGGTGCCCTAT